>NC_062534.1:610933-618745 GCF_022655615.1 Tachysurus fulvidraco
TATATACTGTACATTTATATATACTGTACATTTATATATACTGTACATTTATATATATACTGTACATTTATATATATACTGTACATTTATATATACTGTACATTTATATATACTGTACATTTATATATATACTGTACATTTATATATACTGTACATTTATATATACTGTACATTTATATATATACTGTACATTTATATATACTGTACATTTATATATATACTGTACATTTATATATACTGTACATTTATATATACTGTACATTTATATATATACTGTACATTTATATATACTGTACATTTATATATACTGTACATTTATATATATACTGTACATTTATATATATACTGTACATTTAAACATACTGTACATTTATATATACTGTACATTTATATATATACTGTACATTTATATATATACTGTACATTTATATATATACTGTACATTTAAACATACTGTACATTTATATATACTGTACATTTATATATACTGTACTGTACTGTATCATATTCAAAACACATACGATACGAGTAAAGTCACGGAACGAATTAAACTCGTATCTCGATGTATTACAGTATAATAAATACATTTATATGTTTTTATAGACGTTCTGATGATGATTCCTGTTTCCCTGCAGTGTGGATCTCTAACACCCCGTAACTGCTGAGGACATTGTTAATGTGTCCAGCAGGAGGCAAACATGCACCACTGTACAACTCTTTTCCCTTCTGCTCACACACACACACACACACACACACACACACACACACACACACACACACACACACACACACACACACACACACACACATTTATGGGATATAAAAAATGTTTTCAGTCAAGCACATTTTCTTCATGTGTGTCAAAATATATTTACTAAAATTATTGTTATATTCACAAAATAAAACGTAATGCTGCCGTGAGAATCAGAGTCATTCACTCACAATTCACAGCCACCTTTCATCGGGTACTATTTCACACACACACACACACACACACACACACACACACACACACACACACACACACACACACACACACACACACACACAGAAAATTGCTGCCTAATAGCCGTGTCACTCACACAGACAGGCAGGAAGTCTGACCCTCAGACGGCTCGGTGACGCAACACACTCGTGGTACATGGATGTGACAAGAATTCTGGTATCATGCTTACATATGCACGCACACACACACACACACACACACACACACACACACACACACACACACACACACACACACACACACACACACACACACACACAGGCTGGGGCATACAGAAAAAATAAACATATATACAGACAAAATGAATGAAAGACAAGCTTTTAGACAGACAGATGTTCAGACTGACAGATGTTTTACTCCAAACTTAAATTCCAGGACACATGAAGAATTGTGATGACATTCTCTCTCTCTCTCTCTCTCTCTCTCTCTCTCTCTCTCTCTCTCTCTGTCTCTCTCTCTCTCTCTCTCTCTCTCTCTCTCTCTGTCTCTCTCTCTCTTGCTATCTGTCTCTCTCTCTCTCTCTCTCTCTCTCTGTCTCTCTCGATCTAGCTAGCTCTCGCTCATATCCTCTCTGCTATGTTTGCTATCTGTCTTCTCTCTATCTCTAATACTCTATCTCTCCATCTCACACACATACACACACACACACACACACCACAAGCACACACCACACACACACACAGCACACAACAAACACACACAAACTTTCTCTCTATATCTCTCTCGCTATCCTATCTCTCACTATATCTCGGTATGTATGTCTGTCTCTCGCTCTCTACTCTCTACTCTATCTATAATCAAATCTCTCTCTATATCTCTCTCTCTCTCTCTCTCTCTCTCTCACACACACACACACACACACACACACACACACACACACACACACACACACACACACACACACACACACTAAATATAATAATTGAAGGAGAAATCTTTTGATCCCCATCTAAATATTGTGAAAGACAACTCGGCCCCTGTGACATTTTTTCTCCTGCAGGTTTTATTTACTCGCTCTGTTTACCTCCGTTGCCATTTTGACTGTTTGTCAATTTTCTTTATGAGGCCGTGGGCGCGTACAGGAACGGTGTGCGTTCGCCTCGCAACCCAATGATATTTGCGTGTGGACCGAGAATGTGCTCACGTGTGTGAAGCGATTTCATATCTGCTGCTGCTGCAAGAAAGAAAATCATTACTGTTGATTAGAGACGGACAGGGCGGTGCTGATTCACCTGTCAATCACACACAGAAAACTTCTTACGTTCAAATCAAATAAAAATACCCAAGATTCACAAACTGAGTACAACATATGAGTTACGCCACACTTCACTAAGGTGTGTTCTGTAAACTCCAGCTTTGCTAGTAGATGTTCCAGAAAAAAGTAGGTGTTCAGCAGATACACCAAATATCCCATGAGATACAGGATGTGGACGTGTTGGTGACGTGTTGGTGACGTGTTGGTGACGTGTTCTGATGATTTTCCTCTCACTCACACTAAAATTAGGAACACTGGTGAAAAACAGTTCTTTAAGTCGATCACTTGCCTTCACAGTGTGTGAGTGTGTGAGTGTGTGAGCATTTAACTGGAGTTTGTTTAACAGGCTTATAGACTTTAGCTGCATTCGCTAGGTTAGCTTTAATGCTCTAGATTAGCTTTTCTCTACTTAGTATTTGTAACACTGTTAACTCACAACACAACACACATCACACCTATACAACACACAGTACACCTGTACAACACACATCACACCTGTACAACACACAGTACACCTGTACAACACACATCACACCTGTACAACACACAGTACACCTGTACAACACACATCACACCTGTACAACACACACCACACCTGTACAACACACACCACACCTGTACAACACACATCACACCTGTACAACACACCTGTACAACACACACCACACCTGTACAACACACATCTCAGCTGTAATACACGCAACACACCTGTACAACACACAACACACCTGTACAACACACACCATACCTGTACAACACACATCTCACCTGTAATACACACAACACACCTGTACAACACACATCACACCTGTACAACACACATCTCACCTGTAATACACACAACACACCTGTACAACACACATCACACCTGTACAACACACACCACACCTGTACAACACAACACACATCACACCTGTACAACACACCTGTACAACACACACCATACCTGTACAACACACATCTCACCTGTAATACACACAACACACCTGTACAACACACAACACACCTGTACAACACACACCACACCTGTACAACACACATCTCACCTGTACAACACACACCACACCTGTACAACACACATCACACCTGTAATACACACATCACACCTGTACAACACACACCACACCTGTACAACACACATCTCACCTGTAATACACACAACACACCTGTACAACACACAACACACCCTGTACACACACACCACACCGCTTACACACACACACATCTCACCTGTAATACACACAACAGACCTGTACAACACACATCACACCTGTACAACACACAACACACCTGTACAACACACATCACACCTGTACAACACACACCACACCTGTACAACACACATCACACCTGTACAACACACACCACACCTGTACAACACACACCACACCTGTACAACACACATCTCACCTGTAATACACACAACACACCTGTACAACACACATCACACCTGTACAACACACAACACACCTGTACAACACACATCACACCTGTACAACACACACCACACCTGTACAACACACATCTCACCTGTAATACACACAACACACCTGTACAACACAACACACATCACACCTGTAATACACACAACACACAACACACCTGTAATACACACAACACACATCACACCTGTAATACACACAACACACAACACACCTGTAAATCACCTCACATCTGTATAACACACCACACTTTTATAACACACCACAACTGTACTGTAGATACGACATATAGAACTTATTAACTCCATATTACAGTACATGTACCGCTGTGGGCTCAAAGCGTGGAGATGGAACAGGTAACACACACACACACACACACACACACACACACACACACACACACACACACACACACACACACACACACACACATATGTACAGCATAGACATGTAATAGTATATAGATATAATATAAATGTATAAATACATGTACTGTACTGTATATAAAGTTCCACAGATATGGAACACTGTATATTTAACACACTGTTAACTCAGATGTGATCTAAAGAGACATCTTTCTTCAGATTTTCTCAGCATTTAGAAATGACTCGAGCGAGCACCTGCCTCAACTCGTCTCTCTCTCTCTCTCTCTCTCTCTCTCTCTCTCTCTCTCTCTCTCTCTCTCTCTCTCTCTCCTCTCCCTTCCACTCCTCGTCTCTCTCATCTCCTCTCCTCGTCCCTCATCTTCTCTCATCTCTCTCTATTTCTTCATCTGTCTGTTTCTTTTGATGTCTCTTTTTCCTCAGAGAGAGAGAAGGGGGGGGGGTGTTGGACTTATCTCAGTCTTGAGTCTCTGATGAATTTTACATGCACACACACACACACACACACACACACACACACACACACACACACACACACACACACACACACACACATTGAGAGTGAAACACCCAAGCAGATTTTTTTTCCATTTTAAATGAACAGATTTTTTTTTCTCACAAGCTCACGTGTTACTCTACCCCTCCACGTCAGATCTTATATAATATTACAGAGGTCAGACCTCACACGGCCTCTGTGTGTGTGTGTGTGTGTGTGTGTGTGTGTGTGGAGCAGGAGCTTGTTTTTTCAGACTGACCAGACGAGCTCTGTAAGATGAGATGGAGGTTTGTAGTGATGGACAGCGGGGTGTGAGAGCTGCGGTCTTGTCCCAAACCGTGTGAGGTTTAAAAAAACTGTGTGTGTCTGTGTGTCTGCACGCATGTGTGTGTGTGAGTCTGAGTGTGTGTTTGTGTGTGTGTGTGTGTGTATGTGTGTGTGAGTCTGACACACACTCAAACATACACACACACACTCTCTCTCTCTCTCTCTCTCTCTCTCTCTCTCTCTATCTCTCTCTCTCTCTCTCACACACACACACACGCACACACACACACACACACACACACACACACACACACACACACACACACACACACACACACACACTCCATCACTGAATATTTTCTTCTTTAATCTTTTCCAATCTGTGTTTTTCTGTAATGTTTTTAGATATTTGTTATAGTCATCATCTTTACTGTTAATTATTATTAATAACTGTTTAAAGTGTTTGTGAAGACATCGTTGTTGTTTTTATTGATTTCAGGCTCTGTTTTTACAATTCTACACAATTCTAACAAAAAGATCAGAGTTGAGAAACGTCATGGAGCGCCATTAATTTTGCACGCGTCCACGCAGCGCTTGTGTAAGAGTTGAGGATTAGCTCGCAATTAAAAATGTCCCCGTCTCCTCTCGGCATTAGTCACGGCTTCTCCTGCGCTTTGATGCGCGTTCCTCCACACTGCTCTCTTTCATGGCGTGTTTGCGCAGCCTACAAAATAAATATCCCGCCCTCAAAGCTCCAACAAGAATCGGCAAAACCCCTTTAAGCGATCTGAAATCGTCTGGAAGCGCTAAAGCTTTCTGGTGACAACGTTAATGAGAGAAACAAGTGTTTGTGTGCCGAGATTCAAAGCAAGAGGTCGCGGAGTAGCTGCCATGGCTGACTGCGCCTGTAAAAAGCGGGAATGAAGACCACCCCGCTGTGTTTGAGCTGTAAATCCGTATCTTTAGCGCTAATGCTAGCTTATTGTCAGAGACTTCCCTGGCCTGGGATTCAACCTGACGCCACTGTGAGAGCCAGAAAATAAATAAAAAGAGGGAAACCCCCGTATTCCTCACAGTGTGTGTGGATCAGTACAGGATGAAGTACACCATCATCCAAGCGCTGGATTAGCAACACCTCTTTACAGGGTTTAAGATTTAATCTGGCGTCTGACCGTGTGAAGTAACGGACGGGCTTTTAATCGGCGGGGTTTAAGCGGCTTGCCGTGTTTTAAGTGAGCTGTAATCGTGTGGTTTTCTTTCACATCGACTCGCCGCCTTGCGCAACACGTCGACGTCGACCGAATAGCAAACACCACCCACACCACAAACACCACGCTGTCATGTGGGAAAGACTTGCATCTTGTGTGTTTGTATTTGCACATCAATTATGTAATTGCTCGGTTAACACACTCTGTCTGGGTTTTTCACCGACTCCGGCGCCATGACGACCTCTGAATCACTTGCTAACAGCGGTGCTAACAGCGCTAACAGCGCTAACTGCTGCCCGCTAACACGGGTTCAAATGTTCAAATTCAAACTGTCGTACAAGAAGATTTTTACGAATAAAGAAGCCGTGCGATGTTGTTAACCCAGACAGGACACGTCCTTTTGTCTAACTCTGACACAGACGACAGACAGACAGTGGAGAAGATCCTCAGACAATGAAGGCTCCCTCACACACGCTTAAGCCTGGCCTTGGGCTGCGTTGCTCAATGACAGAAGAGTTTCACCACACCGTGTTCCTCAGGCCTCCGACTGATCAGCTGTCACTCTCAAGTCTTTATTTTCTTTTTCTTTTCACTCCTTCAGACTCTTGCTCCACTCCTCATTGTGTGTTTGTGAAGGAGAAAATTAGCGTACGAGTTTAGACAAAATGTCAAACATATAATTATTTGAATATAATTAAATCATGAATTAATTATTTAATTAATTAAAACTATGGTTTGTTTGTTCTTGTGGTCATTAAATAATTAACATCTGAAATTAAGTTTTATTATTTTATAAATGTTGAGGGTTCTTGATGTTTTTCCCACATCAGACTCAAATGATAAATTAGTGTCCTGGATCATTGTGTTAAACAATTATTATTATTATTATTATTATTATTATTATTATTATTATTATTATTATTATTATTATTATTATTTATGTGTTTAAAATAGCTTCTTTTGTTTGTTAATTTGTTACTATATATATATATATATATATATATATACGTATATATATATATATATATATATATATATATATATATATATACGGATATATATATATACGTATATATATATTTAACATGAAATGAATATTAATAATGAATATTATAATTATTTTTAAATGTTTTAATAATCATTTACACGTATTTGGATTTTCAGGTTTCTTCAATGATATTGTTTCTTTTTTTCTCACATAATTTATTTATTTATTTATTTATTTATTTATTTATTTATTTGTGTTTGTTTGTTTGTTTGTTTGTTTAACAAATCAGTTAAAAATATTTCACGTCTGTAATTTATATATTTGTATAATTTCATCAGCAGTGTTTCTTTCTTTCTTTCTCTCTTTCTTTCTTTCTTTCTTTCTTTCTTTCTTTCTTTCTTTCTTTCTTTCTTTCTTTCTTTCTTTCTTTCTTTCTTTCTTTCTTTCTTTCTTAATGATTTGTATTGAATTCCAATCTCAGCTCCCAGGTTCACCAAGCTGCCACTGTTGGGCCCCTGAGCAAGTCCCTTAAGCATCAATTGCTCAGTTGTAAATAAATAAATAAATAAATAAATAAATAAATAAATAAATAAATAAATAAATAAGTTGCTCTGGATAACTGCGTCTGCCAAATAATGCAAATGTACATCATGAACAAAACAGAGATGACCTCGGACACGTAGTCGAGCCCTGTGGGACGCTTACATTACATTGTGGAAAACTGCAGCAGAAAAACTCCCAAGATCCTGAGAGTAAATTTATAACAA
>NC_062534.1:619245-621745 GCF_022655615.1 Tachysurus fulvidraco
GACAGGCCATCCTGTTGTTCTATAATGGGAATCGAAACATTATTAAATCTAAATCCATAAATATTTTAACACTTTATTTTTACTTTTATTATTTTCATTAGATTATATTTATTATGCATTTATATGTGTGTGTGTGTGTGTGTGTGTGTGTGTGTGTGTGTGTGTGTGTGTGTGTGTGTGTGTGTGTATGTGTGTGTGTGTGTGAGCACTGTGGCTATTCATCAAGGCTGTGTTTATAGTGGATTAACAAGCATCCAGTGACCACGTCATACCTGACTGACCCTGTGGGGTCACTCACCGGTCACACACACACACACACACACACACACACACACACACACACACACACACACACACACACACACACACACACACACACACAAACAGACGGTCAAACATGATGGAATACACTTTATCACTGTGCACAGAAAAGGGAGACAGAAAAGTGTGTGTGTGTGTGTGTGTGTGTGTGTGTGTGTGTGTGTGTGTGTGTGTGTGTGTGTGTGTTTATACAAAATAATCCTCTAAATGCACAATATCAGTTAAGTAAGGACTTTCAACTTCATTCTTCACACATGCAATGAGAGGCTGCTTAGAGAAGTGTGTATGTGTGTGTGTGTGTGTGTGTGTGTGTGTGTGTGTGTGTGTGTAAAAGAGAGAGAATGTAAAAGAGAGACAGAGAGAGACAGGAGAGAGAGAGAGAATGTAAAAGAGAGAGAGAGAGAGAGAGAGAGAGAGAGAGAGAGAGAGAGAGAGAGAGAGAGAGAGAGAGAGAGAGAGAGAGAGAGAGAGAGAGAGAGAGAGAGAGAGAGAGAGAGAATGTAAAAGAGAAAATAAAATAATTTTACACTAATGTTTATGAGGTGTTTCCCTCACTAATGTTCTGCACTTATGTTTATCGTCTCAATTGTTTCTTCATTTCAGTTTATATTGTTATGACGTGTAAATTAGCCACACCCACAATATAGCCGCTTGGCCCCGCCCACTCTGCTCAACATGCTTGTCATGAGACACATGTAAAATGGCTGTGACTGTAGTTTCCTTTTCAGGCGGCAGAGGGTGCTAATGATAACACTTATTTATTCACACAATTTAATCTACAGTGATGTTTAAATATTAGGATGTTCAGCCGTCAGTTCTTTAATAAGACGTTTATTTTGTTCTCGATAAAAAAAACAAAAAACTTTACCACATCATTATAGTGGAATTGAGTTGGAATGTTTTGCTGAATATCTTTAATTTTTTAAAAAAGAAAAGAGAAAACGTGAGTATATTAATAATATCAGAGCGAGTGCATGAATATAAACCTGCTCTCTCTCTCTCTCTCTCTCTCTCTCTCTCTCTCTCTCTCTCTCTCTCACACACACACACACACACACACACACACACACAGAGCTGCTGTTAGAGAGAATTAATCAACACCTGACAGCCAATCAGAGTCCAGGACTCATCGTTACCAAGAAACAAACTCATCAGTCTCTCATTTGAACAATTTACTCTCTGTAATCTGTATCGTGACTCTGTTGTATTACTCTGACTCAGACTCTATCGTGACTCTGTTGTATTACTCTGACTCTGACTCTATCCTGACTCTGTTTAACTGCTGGTGTATTAAACAACTGCCACAATAAAATGTACTGAATGCTGAACACAGGAACCCAAAACAGGCACAAATCCTGGTTTTAGCTTCTGGTAAAAAGAGTGAATTTGTGAAAGACAGATACTGAGAGATTTTCTGGCTTGAAACTTTGAGTGTCGTTCTCTAAACTCTCTCAGCTAGTCGACTCGCGGCTCCCGGCCCTCTGCGTCCAATCAGACGAGGCCCCAGAGGTCACATGGCTCAGCAGGCTAAGCCCAAACTTGGCGTGTAGATTATCGCACGGCCTTAAGCCGAGTAAATCCCGAGGTAAACTCACGCTCACACTCCGCCATGAGTGGCTTTAGCAGAAGGAGCTAATATTTGTTAGCGTGTCGCCAGAGGTGATTAAGGCAGAGGATAAACAGTAATGGCAGCGATTAGAGCTTCTCACAGCCACTTCGCATAAAGCCTCGATCCGGACGAGAGCTTATTGAAATGAAACCGAATGATGCTCGGTCAAACAATGACTGCAACACACACACACACACACACACACACACACACACACACACACAGATGAAACAGTGGTAATACGTTAATTACTGAATATTTTATTAAGGTTTTATGGTTTAGAATATTATAATTCGGTTACTGTATCTCACAGAGCCAGGCTTTAGCCTGTAAAAGACAGCGTGTAATGTGTGTAATGTAATATTCTCTCCTGAGCTGAGAGTTTTACTGTAGACGTGATTCAGAGGCACTTCCTGTCCGATTGTCTGATCGACAGTTTGGTGAGATCGAGGAGTTCGTTTCTATGGCAACGTCAAGCATCTCTAACGGCTGCTCTGACTAGCGCAGGTTTGACCGTAGCACAAAGGTCACGTTAAACTACAGACACGATCACATCGTCTCATAACACGT
>NC_062534.1:626745-631745 GCF_022655615.1 Tachysurus fulvidraco
GTGTGTGTGTGAGAGAGAGAGAGAGAGCTTCCTCGGGTCAGACTTGAGCAATCTCCATTAGCAGGCTGTCAGGACGTTAAATAAATAACGCTCATCAGCGAACACGCATGAGCACCTCAGGCGAGGTGACTAGCATCAGAATGACAACTAGCCGCGTTCCTTTATAAATTATTAATGAATTTCCTCTCATCATTTTGGACACGATGAGAGAAAAAACAGAAATCTTGGACAGATTCACAATTTATTCCTGAGCAGTTTGTCCATCAAACCTCCTTCTGACAGGATAATCCGAGCTAATCCGCACGCTCACTTTCGTGTGTTGGCTCTCATACATAGAGCGGCTCGCTAAATCCCGGTACCTGTCAGTCACAAACTCGCTGGGAGACAAACACACACACACACACACACACACACACACACACACACACACACACACACACACACACACACACACACACACACACACACACACACACACACATGCACACTGAATGCTCTCCTCTTTCCAGGCACTGAGCCCGTGGCCTTAACCTCTCCGTCCCACACTTTAATCCACTATATACCTGGCAAGGCTAACCGGCTAAAACAGAGCCTAGCGTATCACACACACACACACACACACACACACACACACACACACACACACACACACACACACACACACACACACACACACAGCTGTAAAAACGGCTGTGTTTTAAGAGACAGGGACACAGAGGCTCTGACAGGAGCTAATCCGCAGTAAGAGGAGTGTTTGTGTCGGGAGGACTGACCTCCACGTCCTGTCATAAAGACAGCAGCTAAACATCTCTATGTGCGGTCTTTCTCCATCACGCCGTGACATCATTTGCTCACAGTTTTTGTCCTGCACTCATGGTGCCACTGATCTCTCTTGTGTGCTTGAGTTGAATTGATTTTTCTTCTCATATGAAAACACAAATTTCACATTAAGTCGATAACACTAAGCTCACTAACAATAAATTCTGCTGTGCTATTGGCTGAAATTGTTACTTACATCACGGTCACATGACATCCCACTCAAACAGCTGCTCAGAAAAGTAAAACCATCTGGTTATCAAGCCACTAAACCAGCTAGTTAGCAAAACAGTGTAAAAACGGCTATTGTGTTTAAACTAAACATACAGCTGAAGAATAAATAAATAAAGGGGACACGGTGGCTTAGCGGTTAGCACGTCTGCCTCACACCTCCAGGGTTGGGGGTTCGATTCCCACCTCCACCTTGTGTGTGTGGAGTTTGCATGTTCTCCCCGTGCCTCGGGGGTTTCCTCCGGGTACTCCGATTTCCTCCCCCGGTCCAAAGACATGCATGGTAGGTTGATTGGCATCTCTGGAAAATTGTCCATAGTGTGTGTGAGTGTGTGTGTGAGTGAATGAGAGTGTGTGTGTGCCTTGTGATGGGTTGGCACTCCGTCCAGGGTGTATCCTGCCACAGGCTCCCCGTGACCCGAGAAGTTCGGATAAGCGGTAGGAAATGAATGGATGAATGAATGAATGAATGAATAAATAATTAAATAAATAAACAAAGTGCTACGTTACAGCCTGGAACCCACGACATGCTACACATTAACTTAGCATGTAAAGCTATCTGAAATCAACTTTAACTTCACACCACAGTCTCAGATCTGAGACGAGATTAGATCTGATCTGCTGCAGTGACATTCAGACGTTCACACAGTGTTCAGGACTAAAATTACAGACAAAAGCCAAAAGTTTAGCCTAATGCTAGTCTGTTAACATTAGTGCTAACCCTGATGTTGCTGATTAGCTTCTATTCAGTAAACAGTGAGTCCTGAGTGTGTGTAAGAACTGAAGAAGAAGGCCATGTTGGTGTGACGTCACTCTGTAAACTGGAGAGGAACTGGAGAGGAACTGGAGAGGAACTGGAGAGGAACTGGGAGCTCACAAGACTTCCAGTCTACCCGAACTTTAACTTTAATCTGTCATGCCTCTGTTTAAACTCCATGATGGCATTGCGTAGTGTTTTTCTCTCTCTGTCTCGTTTGATTAAATCTACAGTTTCTACACTTCTAGATATAAAATGTAATTCTCAATTAACACGAGCGATTTAAATTCTACATTTATAATTATTTTATTATTCAAATTAAAAACAATAAAAAATATGCAAATAAGTAAATTATGATAGAACATAAAATGGACACACACACACACACACACACACACACACACACACACACACACACACACACACACACACACGCGCGCACACACGCGCACACACACACAAACACACACACGCGCGCGCGCACACACGCATTCACACACATGCACACATGAGAGGATTTGATTTATAAATTCTGCTAAAACAAGATATAATTACAATATATATTTATTTTATTATTATTTATTTTAGCATAGCGGTTCTGCATACGGTTCTGCATGTGGTTCTACATGCGGTTCTGCATGTGGTTCTACATGCGGTTCTACATGCGGTTCTACATGTGGTTCTACATGCGGTTCTACATGCGGTTCTACATGCGGTTCTACATGCGGTTCTGCATGTGGTTCTACATGCGGTTCTACATGCGGTTCTACATGCGGTTCTACATGTGGTTCTACATGCGGTTCTACATGCGGTTCTACATGAGGTTCTACATGCGGTTCTACATGTGGTTCTACATGCGGTTCTGCATGCGGTTCTACATGCGGTTCTACATGCGGTTCTACATGCGGTTCTGCATGTGGTTCTACATGTGGTTCTACATGCGGTTCTACATGCGGTTCTGCATGTGGTTCTACATGTGGTTCTACATGCGGTTCTACATGTGGTTCTACATGCGGTTCTGCAGCCTCAGTTTTTATTTGGTTTTATTTAAGTGGGTACTGTAAAGTGCTAATGAGACTAAGGCACCGAGCTCACGAGTCGAAGGTTGGAGCAGGTCACAGAACTGTTTCCTGAATTCTCCATTTACAGAATGCCACATCACAGTGAGGGTCACAAGATCCCTGAAGTAAAATGTCACATGACCACCGACTCACAAACTCCACCCTCTTACAATGAAACGAACAGGACAGCGTTTGTACTAGACAGTATTTAATTAGGAACACAAGACGAGTTAAAGTTAACATTAAAATGAGAATATTATTATTTATTTATGTCCAGAACACTAGGAGACTTAAGAAGGCAGATTTTAACTTGAGAGGATGAGTGAAGAGGATTGTGATGGAGTGATGGATGAAGAGGAGTATAGTGACTGAAGCTGCTGATATTTCAGACAGGACAGTGTCCGTGTTCGAGTCGCTCTGTTTAAACACACGCCGTAAACACATCGATCACTCCGAGCCTCTCGTTTTCAGTTCACATAAAAACAACTGCAGCTTGAGCTCTTGTTTCTCAGACGCCTGATCTCCCTGATCTCCGGGGAACACGTGTGGGATTGGATTTCAAACTTGGACATCAGCCTGTGGAGAATTATGGGTCGTATTTCACAGAGAACCTTCAGAGCAAAGCGAGACGGGATCGGACTTTTAATGAGCCGGAGAAATCCTTCTGCTTTAAAGATAACAAAGAGATTTGAATTTATATCGTTAAAAATCACATTTAAAGTATAATGAATTATTTAATATGTCTTTAATAAGCATGATAAATGACTGAGTGACATCTCTACACTCTGTAGAGTAAAATGACTGGATCTGTGAATATGAATATGTATGAGTTTGATGGATATGTAAATGTGGAAAGGCCTCCACGTCCTCTTGTGTTCCTCGCATACAACCAATAAGAGTTTCTCCTCAAACCTGTTGAAGTATCATGTTCCCATGGCAACCACAGTTTGTTCATCAGCATCATCAGAATGAATCCTCTAACCGCCAGATCTCAATATTCCGTTTCCTGTTTGCTGCTCTACTTCCTGGAGAACACTGAGCTCCTGCTGTGTTTATGAACAAGTCTAGTTTCTAAACTTTTGTCAGATTTTCTCGGAAGTAAAAACTCGAGATCCTGGAAATGTAAAAATAAAACTTCTTCTGTGGAGTCGCTTGCTTGATGTTAGCTAAGTTACCCACAATGCATTTCTCAAACTCAGCACAAATTACAAAGCTGATCTTCATCAATGCAATTTCCTTAATCAAGTCAGTCCCTGGCCACGCCCCCAATCTCAGAGTCAGATAGCTGCACTGCATTCTGGGACTTTGAGTCTAGGTCGATTTGTTTACTTTGCATCGTCTCGACTTCCCTTCTGTTGCAGCTGACGTACGTATGATGCTAAAGCGACTGATTAACTGATTGTTGTTATAACTTTTTTAGTTAAAAAAAAGAAAGAAAAAAAAGAAACAGATGACGGGAAGAACAAGAGCAGCAGAAATGTTTAATGAGAACGAAGGAACTGAAGAGGGAAAAGACTACAAATTAGAGAGGTAACTGATTACAGGAACACAAGCCAGGTAACATTCAGACATTCAGAGACAAACTCCCTCTAGTGGTGTGGAGGTGAATGTTCACGTTAATGTGACAAATATGAACATTCATTCATCTTCTACCGCTTATCCGAACTTCTCGGGTCACGGGGAGCCTGTGCCTATCTCAGGCGTCATCGGGCATCGAGGCAGGATACACCCTGGACGGAGTGCCAACCCATCACAGGGCACACACACACACACTCTCATTCACTCACACACTCACACACTACGTACAATTTTCCAGAGATGCCAATCAACCTACCATGCATGTCTTTGGACCGGGGGAGGAAACCGGAGTACCCGGAGGAAACCCCCGAGGCACGGGGAGAACATGCAAACTCCACACACACAAGGCGGAGGTGGGAATCGAACCCCCGACCCTGGAGTTGTGAGGCGAACGTGCTAACCACTAAGCCACCGTGTCCCCCCAAACATGACCATATTAAATGTACTTAAAAGAGTTTAATAATCATTTCTTATATTTTAGGATCTGTAGGTAAATAAATATGCAGATGATTAACGATAACATCGTTTTTATTTTAAAAGTGAATGAATTGGAAACT
>NC_062534.1:636745-639245 GCF_022655615.1 Tachysurus fulvidraco
TTTAAGGAGTGATAATCCTCAGCTTCTAGATATTTTCCCTCAACATGACAGTAATGATGGGATTTTCTTTCCAACTGCTCAACGCTAACACACACACACACACATACACACACACACACACACACAGTCAGAGATCTCAGTGTACAAATATCACACATCATTTACCATCCAGCTGCTGATTCTGATTAAAAACAGACCCACAATTCAGCTTCCACTCCAACTCTCTTCGACTCTCCTCCAACCCGACTCTCTTCCTCTTCGACTCTCTTCCTCTTCGACTCTTTTGCTCTTCGACTCTCTTCCTCTCCGACTCTTTTCCTCTTCGACTCTCTCACTCTCCGACTCTCTTCCTCTTCGACTCTTTCCCTCCTAGACTCTCTTCCATTCTGACTCCTGCACCAGTGAGTGTTTAACATATTTACAAATATTTATATATTCATTTAATTATTTATTCATTCATTTTATAATTGCCCCTTTACTGTGTGGTATTTATCAATAACTTATAGAAATGAAGAATAAGTAAGTAAGTAAGTAAGTAAGTAAATAAATAAATAAATAAATAAATAAATAATAAAAGTACTCCTTGGACTCTGGGATATTTATTTAACATTTTATTTACTAATAAAAAAGAGTGTTGAAAAAAAGAAAGTATGCAGGAGGAAATGAAGATAAATGTCAAACTGTGGCAGAGAGAGAGACAAAGCGAGCGAGACTGTGTGTGTGTGTGTGTGTGTGTGTGTGTGTGTGTGTGTGTGTGTGTGTGTGTGTGTGTGTGTGTGTGTTGTATTAGTGTTTGATAAATGATGAAATGATTCGTGGCGTTAATGCACAGTTTAGATTTTAGTAACGTCTCCGACTCCTTCTGTCTCTCTCACTGATAAGGAGGAGCACATTCCAGACCCTGACCCCACCTAACACTATCCAGTGCACACACACACACACACACACACACACACACACACACACACACACACACACACACACACACACACACACACACACACACACACAGCTAAACTTCCCCCCACTACCAACACACACTAATCACAGAGAGAGGCTGAGATAAGGAGAACACAAAACAGGTTCTCGCTTTCACACACACACACACACACACACACACACACACACACACACACACACACACACACACACACACACACACACACACACACACACATGCATTTGTGTTGAAAAGTAACATCACATGACAATTGAAATAAAACAGCATTATTTAGAAATGAATCTTTTAGATAATTTCAGATTAATTGTAATGACACTGTCGCTGAGCTCAGAATAGTTTTAGAGTGAAAACATTTCAGAAAAATTAGATTCTAGAATAAAGAAAAATCCTAGAATAAATTTGAATAAGTTTAATAAATAACTAGTCTCCTCTTTTCTCAGCTTCTGATTCTGTTTGTGTTTTTATTTATTATTAAGTTTCATATTTGAATTTTTTTTTTTCAGCTGATTTCTGCTGGTGTTATTAAGGGAAAAATCGACTAATTATTGACTGTCATTTTTAAATAATTAACTACTTGCTCAGAATCTGTTCACATGTCCTACATTTTAAATAAAAATATCTTAAACCTTCATTTTCTTTACAAATATACTCAATGTGAACGTTTATTGTTTTATTTTTACTGGATTATTTTACTTCCATTTTCTTATATATTTAAAAATTTTAAGTTAAAGTTTTTAAAGTTCCACATTATATATTTCCAAAATAATTTAAACTAATTATATAAATAAAAATGAAAATACATTAATAAAAAAAAAACTTTTAAATGAACAATTCTACATTCAGAACTGTAATTTTACCACATTGCTGTAAAAACAAAACACACTTTCACATTATTTAAATTCCATTTTCATTTTAATATTTTTATTCGAATGTCAAAGATTTTTTATTCATTTAATAATACAACATTATTATTTATTTTTTAAACAGAAATGCTTTAGATTCAGGTCAAGTTTAAGTTTAAAATCCCATATATATATATTCCTATATATTATAATATTAATATTATATTTTATTTTATAATTTGATGACAACGTTTCCTAATTGTTACCTTTTTCTCTGCAATAATAAACCACAGTAAACTAGTTTAATTATTTCCTCATAATTTTTATTAATGAATTTATTAATGCTGGATTATTATTATTATTATTATTATTATTATTATTATTATTATTATTATTATTATTATTATTATTGAACTTTATTTATTTATGGAAAAAATTTATGAATAGAATAGAAACAATTGATTTAAGGTATTTTGTTGTGGGATGAAAAGCCACACACACACACACACACACACACACACACACACACACACACACACACACACACACACACACACACACACACACACACACACACACACACACACACACACACACACACACACCTACCTGATTAAAACTGGATGTGTAAATATATCTGACGATTAAAGTTCCACCTGCAGCTCCAGAGTCTCAGGTTCTGGAGTGTGGACAGCCT
>NC_062534.1:641745-649245 GCF_022655615.1 Tachysurus fulvidraco
TGAGAAGGTTTCAGTGATGCGTGAGGAGCTTTAGAAGCACAACCCAGCGTTCACATGTGTCTGCTTTATTTAGGATCAGTCTGTCATGCTGAGTTGATAAAACGTCTGGAGACACTGTGGTTAAAGACAACGTGTCGAACATGCTGCTGTTGACCCCACAGGCCAAGATAAGATTAGCAAAACCTGCTAAAGAGTTTAGCATGGACAAAGTGAGGATTACACACTGAGTAACATTCACCATGGAACAACATTCAGGACTAATCACCACATCCAGACTAATCACCACATCCAGACTAATCACCACATCCAGACTAATCACCACATCCAGACTAATCACCACATCCAGACTAATCACCACAGAAGATCGTTCAGCAAAATACCAGGAAACTGAACCGAAAGTAAAAATACATAAAAAGAAACAACAAATAAAAATGTTATATTTAATACAAATAAAAACGACACAGATGAAAGCACCAAAGGGAAAACCGATTATTATTCTAAATGTTCTTTTTTTCATCAATAAAAGATGTAACCTGGTAAAGTAAATCTCTCCAGTGGTGTTAAGGGAAGGACATGGTGTTAGTTCAGTCTCTAGTGGTCAGTCGGGATCTTTACAACTGACCAGAAACATCAACAATAAAACCTGAAGAAGAAGAAAAAACAGTTCACACTGTTAAAGTCTCCCGTATTAACAGTCAGACATCAACATGTCAGTTTATCATCCAGTGACTCGGCAGTGTGAACAAATCAAACTGGGAACCAAATGGAAAACGTCTCCGTGTGTTTTTATTTGTTCTAAATTAATTTCCAAATTATAACGTAAATGAAATCAATATCATTCATAAATACAAAAAAACTTATTTTACAAAAATAATATGGAAATCTCAAATATGTCAAATCTAACTAAAATCAATAAAGTTAATAATAAATATAAATATAAATATAAAAAACTGTGACTTTTAATATGAATAATTAAAAAAACGTCTCTTCTAAGCAGCTGAAGACTTTAACCTTTTTTTAAAGAGACGCTGAGTTACAAAAGATCATCAGATCTTTAGCAGGTTAACTTCATTCATTAGATATTTAATGATCAACTTATTTTTTCTGTTTAACATCCTGAATTAATTTAAAAAAGGTGTCCAACTGAATTTAAAATGAATTTTCAGCTTATTTGAACTCCTTTTACTGATAGACTTTGCTGTGATGCCCCCTGGTGGTGTTTCACTGGAAGAGCATGCGCACAAACATCAGGACAATAATTGTAAAAAAAAAAAAAATTGGACTATAAGAATGATTTTGTAAAAGCGATTACTGAATAAAGAATGTTTGTGTGTGTGTGTGTGTGTGTGTGTGTGTGCTTGCGTGTGCATTTGTGTGAGTGTGTGTGTGTGTGTGTGTGTGTGCTCGCACACCCAGAAGAAAAGACTGAAGCAAAAGAGAACACAAGGCCAAAAAGGCAAATAATCCATCTGCCATTTTCTTTCTTTATTTTTTTCCCTCATTGTGTGTGTGGTGTGTGTGTGTGTGTGTGTGTGTGTGTGTGTGTGTGTGTGTGTGTGTGTGTGTGTGTGTGTGTGTGTGTGTGTGTGTGTGTGTGTGCACGTTCTTCCCCAGTTGAGCGTCGGTAAACATCTCACTTCAATAGGAAGGCTGTGTGTGTGTGTGTGCGTGCGTGTGTGTGTGTGTGGACGGCTTTTTGCACAGGAAATTCACCAACTCATAAACTGCACCGAGACCACACAGTGAAAGAACGATACACACACACACACACACACACACACACACACACACACACACACACACACACACACACATACACACACACACACACACACACTGCAGCCGAGCTCATTCGCAGATTAAGAGTGAGTACAGACTTCTCAAAGGCTTACTGAGGGGAATTTATCGGCCAAAAGACCCAAAGCACCAGCACGTCCTCCAACAGCTGTGACCATGTGTGTGTGTGTGTGTGTGTGTGTGTGTGTGTGTGTGTGTGTGTGTGTGTGTGTGTGTGTGTGTTTGCTCCTGACTGATTCAGCTGCGTTGGGGTGCAGGTGTTTCGGCTCTAAAATCCTGAACGTCTGGACGTCTGGCTCACAATGTATGTGTGTCTTTTTGCGTGTGTGTGTGTGTGTGTGTGTGTGTGTGTGTGTGGGGGGGGGGGGGGTCATGTTTCTATAGCTTGGTGAGGACCAGATTTCTGCATGCTGACCATACAGCAGATTTTGCTTGTCATCAAATCACTGTTTAGGTTTGACTGAGCATTTTTAAATTAGGCAGGACTTAATCAAACCCACACACACACACACACACACACACACACACACACACACACACACACACACACACACACACACACAAGATAACAAAAATAAAATAGTAAATGCCAGAGTGGGTGGAATGAGACACTCATCTCAGAGAAATCAACATGTTTGTGTGTGTGTGTGTGTGTGTGTGTGTGTGTGTGTGTGTGTGTGTGTGTGTGTGTGTGTGTGTGTGTGTCAATGGGTGGTGCCTCATCACAAGTATGTCCTCATACCTGTTCTAACTACCACAGGTATAGCTGCTGTTTTGTGTTCGTTTGATTTTCTGGCCCCGCCCACATTCACAAACCGGTTAGAAATGTAAGAGTGTAAGCTATACAAGTTGGCCACGCCCACCAATTACAGTATTTACACCATATACTGTATATTTGTGGAATTTGCAGACACAATGAGTGCCATATGACCTGCTGGCCTTCTCGTGACTCCTGTGTGAACATTACAAAGGCTTTTTACCTGTAGCCTGATGTCTATTAATGTTTTGTGTTGTGGCATTTAGACACAACAAAGCCGTGTAAACTCCCTCTGTCCTGATGATGCTGAAAAAAATACGTCGTTCCACCTTTAACCTTTGGCTGTAACTAAGCACTGACACTGGAGACTCCTTCACCTCGTCATAACAACCAAGGTGGATGAGTCGTTACTATGGAAACGCGTATTAACGCATTCGGAGCTGCTGTTGTTATACAGCTCAGCAGGGTGCAGAAGTAGCTCTGATTAACTTTATTGTTTATTAGTTTACTGTCTCGTGCGTCTCTATGTGATACTTCCTGCGTAAAAAAGCCTCGTTTCCGCAACGATTATCTGTTCGTCAGAATCAGCGGCTGAAATCCAGCCGTTTTACTTCCCGCATTAAGGCGGATGAATATTGATCTGCTAAAGAGGATTTATTTATTTCGTGCTCTATCCAAAGATCAACTGCTACCAGCTTTCCGAGGGATCTCTCGCGCACACAGGACTTTGGACTTGACATTTGGGCACCGGAGAGAAACCGAGCCGTAAATTCACTCCAATAATCCCAGATAAATGCTGTGATCAGCGGCACAAGCTTAGATTAGTCCAGTGGACTGTGTTTAAGAACACAAACTCGCTCAGGAGATTTAGAAACAGAGCGACAGGAAGAAGGAGAAGTTTAGGGGAACATGTACAAAATGCAGGATTAAAAATGTTCATTAAACTCAAACCAAACAACGTGGAGCCTGAAAGGTGTTAATGTATAAAACACACATGTAACAGCTCACAAATGTTTACACAAATGTTTCTCTACACGATATTTCTATTCTGAAGTTACATTTTTAAATGAAAAAGTTTTGTATAAGATAAATAAACCGAATTGTATCTTTAACTACAGAACTACATCATATTACAGATGATTTGTTCAGACTGTGTATTAATCCACTCTGTAATAAAACGGTTTAATTTCGGAATAAAACAACAGATTAATATTTTCAGAATTAAAAATGAGAAAGTTATTTTTCAGCTGCTTTCTGCATGTCATGACTGTAATTAGTCACACAAACTGAACTCGTTTCGCATCTTTGTCATTTTTATGCTTTTGTCCGTGCTGTAAATTACAATCGTGCAATTTATAGACATATTAAAAACTTTGGGATCGGATTATGGGATTTCTGTTGCATTCGTCACGCATCTTTCTGTCCTTTTCATTTCTTCTTCTAAACATATTTTATTCTTATTTATTTTTTTCCCTGACGACGTGAACACGACTGTGTACGTCTCACCATCACACCGTAATAACAATACTCTGTTTCAGGTGACAGATGGTAAAATTAAAGGGATTATTCACTAATCCCGGTGGATGGTGGTGTCAGAACAGCAGTAATCCCAAACCTAGAGGCTGAGATAAAGAGACGCACAATTCACCACTGCACACTGACACCATTTTATTATTCGTGATTTAATTCTTTATTTGATTTAGGACATTAGTGCAGATTTTATACCTTTATTTCCAGCAGTTCCGACACGATTCTGTGTTTTCTGTCCATCGGATCTTTAACACATTCATCATTACAGCAGAAAACAGTTTTGGTGAACAGCTGTGGATCCGATGGTGTCGTCCAGCAGATGGCGCTTTTCACCTTCACAAAAGGTGTTAAAGCCTTACAGAGGACATGAAACACAAATTCTGCTCATTTAACAATTTAATTTAATTTCTGTCAGCTTCTCAATTGGTCTTCAGATTTCCTGTTGTATAAAAATACTGCAATAAATTTCACAGAAGAAACCTGATATAAGATACATACCGAAGTAAATGTAAAGAAAAATGCTGTTATTTATATGTAATTTAGCATTTTATAGAAATATAGAATTCTATTTACTGAGTTATGAATCTAAATGACAACCGGTTAGAAACTATGTTAGACTTACATTTTGTTTCAGATCAATTTAGTTTGGATTCACTGAAGTGGAGAAACAAAGAAATGATAGCGAAAAGAAATAAATATTAAATAAAAGAAAGAAAGGAAGAAAGCAGTTGTACATTTTATGTATTATTTATGTATTATTTATTTATTTATTTATTTATTTATTTATTTATTTATTTATTTACATAACAGAAATGATAAAAAGGAAGGTTTGTTAAGTTATTATTTTCATCTGCATGTCAAGTGACAGCAGCAGCAGAAACAAAAGCATTAATAATAATAATAATAATAATAATAATAATAATAATAATAATAATAATAATAATAATTATTATTATTATTATTATAGACGATCATTTCATCTGAGCTCCAGTGTTACATTTGTGCCGTCAACTCAGGTTAAATTTCCCAGGAGGTGTTAGACACACACACATACACACACACATACACACACACACACACACACACACACACACACACACACACACACACACACACACACACACACACACACACACACACACACACACACACACACACACACACAGCAGGCCTAAACAAAGGCCACCCATGAAGTAAAGCCCTCACGGTCACTACGCCCTAAAGCTGCTTATCAGTCGAGTTGCTAGTTTGCTAAAGGCCTAACGCTCCATTAGCACTAATTAGTAGTGATAAAGCAGAAAACAGGACAAATCAGGACAAGACCAGATTAGAGACCTTTAGGGGTCGATTTAGCCACACATCACTTTTGGACCAGACGTTACACACATTTTTAGTTATTTATTCCCTCACTATTAAACTAAATGATCAGGGAACGTATACAAGCACATTACTCTCCAGTTCACTCAGCTGTATATTAATATGTTTATTAACTCTTTTAATTAGTAAGATATAGATATATAGTATAGATAAGACATACAGCTAATTAGTTGAACATATGGAACAGTATATTGATAATAATTTGCTAACATCGTTGAAGGAGCCGAAATGATCATGAACCGTCATTAATATGAGATACAGTTAAAATCTAATGCAGGACAGAAGTAGTTTACTGTGTGTGGGATATAAACATAGACGTGACAAATATTTATAATAAGTGTGAAAATACACATTATATAGTTACTAAGTTATTAAGAATATTGTTGATTTTTCTAACAAAATAATGCAGATATGAATCTAGGCAGTAGTGAGGATTATTAATATTATTATTAATATTAGTTTATAAATAAAAATCTCACAGCTCATTATTAATAACAGATTTACACAATTTTATACACAACATTTTAAATAAAATAGTAAGTTACTTACACAGTGTATTAATTTCAGGGAATTTAATGAAATATTTTGCTGTATAAAAGTGTAAAAGTTTGTCATGATGAATTTAATATAACGTTTTTAAAGTGGATCAAGCTGAAGTTGTGATTCTGGACTTTTAACCTCGAAGTTCTTCACATCTCATTAACACGTGTGTATGTTGTACAATCTCACGACTCCAGATGCTGTGAATAAAAACAAACTTGGGACACATTTGTCCAGCGAATAATTATTTTTTTATACAATCTCCACCTTCTGAAAGCTCCCAACACTCTCACAATCAACTTTATAAGTAAATCACAAAACATGCTTTTTTCCTTTTCGTAAAAAAAACACATTTGCAGTAAATTAATATATATTTATAGATGTATTGAATCCATGCAGCTGATAATAAGAGTCACAAAAAACAAAACCACAAAAATGAAAAAAATAAAGAACAACAGATTTATTTGAAATTCTAATGAAAAAAAACTCTACATTTGCAAATTTAGTTTATCGTAGTAAAATAAATCTATCGTCGCTGTTTAGATGCACAAAATGTAATTTTAGCACAAAAACTCAACCACAAAAAATAAAAGTACTTTTTTCCTCCCCCAGTATTAAATTCTAGAAATAAAATAAAATAAAATTTAAACTAAATCTTCCATTAAACCTCTCATTTTACAGATTTATGACCCTGACTCTGTACAAAATGAAACCTCGAGCTATAGATTAAAGCTTCACAGTGGAGTAGCTGAACCTTAATATACAGGTACAATATATGAGAAAACCCGTGTGTGTGTGTGTGTGTGTGTGTGTGTGTGTGTGTGTGGGGGGGTTTAGAGCATATAACCCAGTCTAACCCTACACTAATCCACCTCAATATATAGGACAAGATTTCTCTTGTCACGCAGTTCGGATGCGTTCCTGCTGCAGAAGCAGCCATCGCATATTACAAACACACCATTTGCTTTGAGATGAGTGCGTTATGAAGCGGATTTATCACCACGCTCAGTCAAGTGATCACACACACACACACACACACTTCATATTCAGTACCGACTGAGTTTTATGACTTTAATATTACAATTCACATTTACATTTATTCAATATTCCAGTTGCGACCCGACAAACGACGACACTAAGCCATACGATGTGTGATGACTGTGAGGTTTGCTGATGCTAAACCGCTAGCTATAAGCTTCCATTACTTGTTAGCTAAATGAACCAGATATTTTTTGCAATCAAGAACATTTAAGTCAGAATCTGTGCAGCTTTTCATTTTTGTACAGATATTTTTTTTTTATTATTTTCTCACAAAGAGCTCAGCCTCTAATCAGTAAAATCTGCTCAGCTTTAAGAGAACGTGGTTCACTGCAGGTTTCAGCCATGCATTTTACAGCAACTCCACATACACACACACACACACACACACACACACACACACACACACACACACACACACACACACACACACACACACACACACACACACACACATGCTT
>NC_062534.1:654245-660619 GCF_022655615.1 Tachysurus fulvidraco
TAGATATTGCCAATTCTAATTCAAACTTTAACCCACCACAAAAAAAGGAAGATCTCCACCATCCCTCATGCATCAGTGGTCCAGTGAAGAGATGTTTGGAGTTTCCAGGCTGAAGATTTAATCTGGTGAACATTTGAAGTTACACAGCTGATTATCTGAGCTTCACCTTCAGATGATTACAATCACCTCTGAGATTTCTGGATTTTTAATCAATAGCTTTTTGAGACAACGTCCAGACCCCCGCCTTTATACTCAAACGCTCAGCTTTAAACATGGAAAAAATCAGGGATAGAAAATATGGACTGGAATAAAATAGAGTTTATTTTGTTTGTTCTTTTTTCTCTCATTACTTTAATCTGCATTAGCATTATATTTATTTAATTATAAAACAGGGGGACACGGTGGCTTAGTGGTTAGCATGTTCGCCTCACACCACCAGGGTCGGGGGTTCGATTCCCGCCTCCGCCTTGTGTGTGTGGAGTTTGCATGTTCTCCCCGTGCCTTGGGGGTTTCCTCCGGGTACTCCTGTTTCCTCCCCCAATCCAAAGACATGCATGGTAGGTTGATTGGCATCTCTGGAAAATTGCCCGTAGTGTGTGAGTGAATGAGAGTGTGTGTGTGCCCTGTGATGGGTTGGCACTTCGTCCAGGGTGTATCCTGCCTCGATGCCCGATGACGCCTGAGATAGGCACAGGCTCCCCGTGACCCGAGAAGTTCGGATAAGCGGTAGAAGATGAATGAATGACTTTGGAATTACGGAAGTATTTGATAAAAAGCATAATAAACGCTACATTATAATGACACATAAACATAAATGAATGTCGTCAGGATTTGTTTATTAAAATAAAGCAGGTCGCAGCTTCCACATCTTTTTCACATTTTTTATTGTGTGTATTCTGTGCCATGATTCTGTAAAACCTCACAAAAGGAGGATTTCACTAAGGGAACATCTGCAGTTTCCAAGATTCTAAAAAAAACCTGACAGGTTCATAAATAAGAGCTTTACTTAATTTAGGTTTTAAAGAAATATTTATTATTGCAGAAGTAAGTCTATCCACAGCATGGCAACTCTCTCTCTCTAGAGACGAGCAGGAGATCAGAGAGATAGAGCATAGAAGACATAGATATAGACGAAGAGGGTAGACTATATATGTAGATAGATATAGATATCGGATGATAAATAGAAGAGAGATAGATGAGAGATAGAGCGTAGAGAGAGAGTAATCTAGACGAGAGAGAGATGAATGTATATATATCATGGGATATATATCTGTATCTAGTATATATCATAAATATCTTTCTCTTCTCCTCTATTTCTCTCTCTCTCTCTCTCTCTCTCTCTCTCTCTCTCTCTCTCTCTCTCTCTCTCTTTCCATTAAATTTTCTGCCAAAGATGTGCCACTCCTGTGGTCTACACCGTTCTTGCATTTTTCCGTCACAGGCAGCAAAAAGATCTGTTTCGCTTCAGTAAAAACAAACCGCTGACAATAATTCAAAAGTGATGATGTTCTTTTTTCAAACCTTTTCCACATGGGAAATAAATAATGATTACGCCACATCAGATACCTAAAAAATCACATTCATTTTACATTCAATTTTATTCATGCCTTAAAACCAATAATACAAAAATGTATAAAACCATGAAGATATCACGACATTGTTTACATCAAATATCACATCGCATCATAATCATGTTTATGCATTTTTGATATATTTTTTATTTATTATAATATTATTCATTAATTCAAATGAATAACAAGGTTTAAAATTGAAGTTAACAGCTTACGTTTTAAACTTATGTTTTTTTAACTTATGTAAGGCTAGTGATGTATGTACACATGGTTGTCATGGTAACTTTATACATTTTAATTTCTGACATGTATTTGGTTAAATAAATCAGTCATAGAATGAGAAAGCCTCTGATGCTGCATTGTAAGCTAATTTATTAGCAGTTAGCTGCCAGCCAGCAGCTAATATATGTTAGCAATATTATGCTAATAAGGCTAGCAGGAGAATACGGGACATGCGCCTAATGTTTTTTGCCTAATTGTAAAATTTTTAATTGTATAATTTGGTATGAATGAGTGCTTTTTGTTCCTGCCCTGAACACTGATCTTAACCAATCAGAGCTTTGGACGAGTTCTGACCCCATTTAAAGTCTCGTTAGCTGCCATCATGGCGCCGTCCTTTACTTTCATTAATAAGCGGAACATTTGCATTGTGTTTTTTTTTCCATATATCGACGTCGTTTTGAAGTGAAGTCCAGCTTCTTCCTCGTTCCCTTCGCATTTCCCGGTAGCCTTCCACGCTAATGCTAACGCTAACACTAACGCAGGGCTTTTTAGTGCTCTCTGCTTTCCGAAAGTGCTTTTATTCTGGCTTACTGCTCGCCCAGAGACCCTTAATGTAAGCCTCCCTTTTCCACAAAAGGCCCTTGTTGTAATCCTCCCCGATTAGAAAATGAGCAGCAATCATTCACGTGAGTCAGAAAAAAGCGAGCGTGATGCTTCTTACGTTGACGAGGGAAAGTAAACCAAGGAGTTCATTTTGTTTTCAGCTCGCTACTAAAAATAAAGCCATCCAGTGACGGTTCACTCCATGGGCTTTGTCCTGAATCACATTTATAAACAAATCAAATTAAGCTCTCAAATCCGAATCCAAGTGCAGAATCATTCTCGTAAATTAGAATCTAGTTGTCATGAAGATTAAAACTATGTGAATTAGAGGTTTACTGAATGCTCATCTGGACACCTGATACGACTCGTACAACACGACAGGTGACGTTATTCATCGTTATCCTTCTTTCCGTCTTTTCATTTCTCGGAGTGGGAGCTTTAGGATACGCCACTTCACCTTTCCAAGACAAACACGTCTCGCTCAAGTCAAGTGCAACGAGTTTATTTAAGGAGAGGCGTTTTTTTTTTTTCTGTGCGAACGTTGGCGCTCACTTCACTCCTTCCCCGTGCAGCAGCAGTGACTGATTGCAGCGCAAATAAATACTAATTAAAGTGCAGTCTTACAGTCTCGCCACCAGACGCCACAATAAATTACAATACACTTTCATAGAGAAGGTTTCTTTTCCTCCTCTGGTTACACCAGGTCACAAATCCTCAGCTTTTTATGAAAAGGTCCTCAGATCATGTGACCATCACAGGGTCATTGACGCTGGACACACACTTTTATTATCACCTCAAAATCACAACTACACAACCAGCATGAGCTCAGAGCAGTGCGTTCTGATTGGCCGAGAGCCGGAGGGACGATGATACCTGGAGCTTAGTCCAATATCAAATATTACTGATGTTACAGTCTGAGAGGAAAAAGTTCTCTGCAGGTTCTCTAGATTATTCTTTAGTTCTTTGCAGCCAAACGTCTCACAGGGACAATCTCTGTTTTTAAAGATCTACACAGAACCTCAAATGTTCCTCAGAAAGACAATCAAAGAACCTTTAATTACTTTCACAGCATTTTGCAGACAACATCATCCAGAGCACCTTAGATTTCTTTATCTCATTTATACAACTGAGTAACTGAGGGTTAAGGGCCTTACTCAGGGGCCCAGCAATGGCAGTTGGTAGACCAGAGATCAGCATCCCCTTTAAGGGTCTCAAAAAGAGCTCTAAGTGTCATTTGTAATGATTTCTTTAGAGCATTAATAATTTATTTTTATTTTTACAGTAAAATCAGTGATTACACACAAAGTCTAATATTTACATATAATTGTTTGTAATTATAAAATAAACTTTATATAATATTTATTTGAAAGTTTTTTGTCCCTTTATCGAACAGTGTTTATGAATGTTAAATGTCTGCCCTCTAAAGCTGCTTAAAATTTAAATAACTTTTTCTAAAATCCATTTTTCTTCAGGAAAAACAAATCCAGATAAACAAAACACACAAACAAACAAACAAACAAACAAACAAACAAACAAACATAAACAGATAAAATTATAAGGTACAAAGTGTAGAAGGATCTCAATGTAGAAAATAAGAATGTTTTTATACCGTATAAGAGTTATTATTAGAGTATTTCCGGTGTTTAACACATTTCAGCTGCTGCACATGATCTTTATAATAAAAATTTAAAAACTTATATAAATGCAACTGATGCCTGAACATGATAAATAATCAATATTAGTTTAGTGTGTTTCTGTCACAACAGATGGATAAAAAACAAGCAGAGACTCGTTTCGTAGTTTCACGGAGATCTAAACAAAAGATGTCCAAATGGAAGGAGCTGAAAGCGGAGAAGCCTGCGGACCTCCCTGACGCTAAATGCACACGGCCTATTGAGCGCTTGGGCTTTGGGATTTTGGCTAAAAAGCGTCTCTGCTCACTGGGTACCATTAGTTGGGTGCGTGCTTAATCCCTGGATTACCTGAGATAGCATCTCCAGCTCCCTGAAAGCCCAGATTACTGACCATAAGACAGCTCCATCTCAGGGCCGAGCATAAATCTTTAATAGCACCTGAAACAGAGATGCCGCCCGACACGAGCTCCATCGATGACGGAGGACACGACTGATCTGGTGTCTTGAGCATGAACTTTAAAGTGATCCTGAGTGTCATCTATCAGATCAAACATCACATTGTTATTAATGTTTCCTTACCAAATGCTACATGCTAACATGCTAACTGTGTATAACAAACTACAAAGTACTCGCTAATCCTTTTTTCTTATACAAAAACAACAAAAATCTCACAGCTATGAAACGTGCAACAACCTTTAAAGTAAACTTCTCAGAGAAAGGCTCGTTAAATAAAGTTAACAGAAGTAGATGACGAGAACAGAAACAAAACTGAAAAGGTTTACAGATCAGATTCATGGACTTGCTGAATGTCTCTCAGATAAAATGTCTAAAGAGTCTTTACACTCTCACGTTATTGTTAGGCTTCAACAGACGTGTGGAAAATGCAGAAAGAAATGAAATCACTTTTATAAGTAACTTTCACCCCAAACTTAATTTACTAAAGTATTCGAGTTTTAGTAAAGTGAAAGTCAAAAGGAAAGAATTGTGAGAAACATTAAAGAACTGGGAAGAATTTGTAGGAGAAAAAAAGCATTACAAAATAAATTATTATTATTATTATTATTATTATTATTATTATTATTATTATTATTATTATTATTATTATTATTATTATGATTATTATTATTTTTTTTGTTGTTGTTGTTTTGTTATTATTATTATTATTGTTGTTGTGGTTGTTGTTGTTGTAATTTTATTACTAATATTATATTTTATTGTTATTTAAAGTGTTAAATAGTGTGTGCGAATAATATAATTGTAATAATGTATATAAAATATTTCTATATACAATTTAAAAATAATAAATAGTGAAGAGTGAAGATAAATCTGTTTCTACACTTGGTTTGGGACGAATAAACATGAGAGTAATTTTGTGTGTGTGTGTGTGCGTGTGTGTGTGTGTGTGTGTGTGTGTGTGTGTGTGTGTGTGTGTGTGTGTGTGTGTGTGTGTGTGTGTGTGTGTGTGTGTGTGAAGGCAGATCAAAGTGTTTGGAGATGATAAATGACCAGAAGAAAAACAATAATTAGGAGACACAGTGACCTTTGTTGTGGTCTGGTGGAGTTTGGAGCTAATACTATCATGAGAAGAAATAACAGGTTTATCAGACAGACAGACAGACAGACAGACAGACAGACAGACAGACAGACAGACAGACAGACAGACAGATGAAGGGTGTGTATTTTCTTTTTTGTTTTAGGCTTGCTGTAGAGAGACGGAGCTGCTCGAGAGCTCAGGACCAAACATTTACTGAACAAACACACTCCTGCTCAAAAGAGGAGGAAAGAGAGAAGCTTGGATCCCGGATCAGACGCTCGGCACTCAGAGCCACACTTTAAACACACTCCATCAACCTCAGCTCCATGACCTGGAACATATACACACACACACACACAGCAGTGTCACACACCAGGTCTGTCCCCAAACACACATATTACAGCAGAAGGTGAGGATTTAATGATGTCATGATTACGTGGTTATTAAATGCCATATTGGATTGAAATGAATGAAGGATTAATGAATGACTTTGGCCTAATGACGATGTCATAGTTGTCTGTTACATTTTTAGCCAATCAGATCATTTCGTGACTCATTTCCTGATTTTGTGACTCATCAAACGAATATTTTGAACCTAACAGTATCAGTATGAATATTATGTTATTGAATAAAAAACAAAACTATTTAAGGGAGGAAGAGTCACTTGATGAGGAACTGCACAGAGAATCTCGGTGAACTCGGTGACAATAACAGATTACAAAGGTTTATATAAGTCTCTGATTCTCTAGTGTCAGATAATCATCAGCTGTGTTCATGACATGTTGTGTGTTGGATCGTCCAGTAATGCAG
>NC_062534.1:661119-666119 GCF_022655615.1 Tachysurus fulvidraco
GCAGATAGACAGACATAGAATGAGACTGGGACAGAAAGATTAACAGTTTGAGACAGACAGACAGACAGACAGACAGACAGACAGACAGACAGACAGACAGATATGTAGACTACCAGACTAACTGACAGACACAAATATGCAGATAGACAGGCAGAAAGAGAGAAAGAGAGACAGATAAGCAGACACAAAGATCGACACAGGATCATGAAAGACATGACAGAGAAACAGAGCGAAGAAAGACAGAAAAAATATATGTACAGAGAGGGAGAGCGAGAGTGAGAGAGAGAGAGAGGGAGGAAGGAAAGGAGTGAGACAGAGAGAGTGAGACAGGACATAAAGCAGGCGCAGCAGTGAATACCAAGCATGAGATTTAGCGAGCGCTGTGGATTTAGCAGGATTTTATTCTTTTATATTCAGACAAAGAGACAGACCCACGCCGTGAGTCTCCGTCCACACCGTCATGTCACATCAAAGACACGATTCACCCAAAAATTACCTGTGAAAATCTCTTTTAATAAACGACCTTGAGCTGTGGAACGCGAGCCGCACCGCGTCGACAGACGCTGGGTTTTATTTCAGGCGGCGTTGTTCCACATCGAGTCGTACACCGCTGTTCTGACCACACGCAACGTGTTTAAACACAACCATGTGTCTGAATTATTCACATCTTATTTCTATAATCAATCCACACACACACACACACACACACACACACACACACACACACACACACACACACACACCAGCATTTTACACACAGAACAGCGAGAAGACAAACAGACGCTCCACGTTTCTTTTAATCCGACAGTGAATTAAGACTCGGTCAATATTGAGGAACGAGAATTAAAATCATCAGAAAATAATCAGAGCCATATTAAATATTAACATTGTGGGGGACGAGAGAAAGAACTTAAAGAATGAACATTACAAAAATAATGAAAAATGTTGCATTGTTTAGAAATCTGTTCATCAATCATGTCGTTAATTGTGCTTTAGGAATCTGTCTGTCTGTCTGTCTGTCTGTCTGTCTGTCTGTCTGTCTGTCGGTCTGTCTGTCTGTCTCAATGAATCTATGAGTCAATCTCTCTCTCTCTCTCTCTCTCTCTCTCTCTTTCTGTGAGTCTCTGGTTGTCTTTGTATCTACACTATGTGTACACAGAGGTGTTCAGTGGTGTTGAGTCAGAGTCAGGGCTCTGTGCAGGACACTCGTATTCTTCACTCAAACCTTCTCCTCCACACCAGGTCTTCATGGAGCTCAACAGTGTTTGGACACAGAGATGTTTTGTCCAACTGTGTGACCCAGAGATTGTGAAACAGTTTGGAGAAGAACAGCACATAGATGTGATGGTCAGGGGGCACAAACTTTTAGCTATATAGTGTGTATCAGTCTGTAATATACTCAGAGGAGGCTGGAGGAAGCAGGTATGGACGAACAGGATGAGAAAATAACAGAACTTTAACCTAAGACCTCATGAATACTTAATCTCATCTGGATAAAGATTCCAGTCTCTCTCTCTCTCTCTCTCTCTCTCTCTCTCTCTCTCTCTCTCTCTCTCTCTCTCTCTCTCTCTCTCTCTCTCTCTCTCTTTCTCACAGGTTGGGACTCGGGTACAGGACGAGGTCAGACAGGAGGCCATGTTTAGAGAAGGATGTTAAATATTAGTTTAGCCTGAACACTTATTTTTACGCTATATTGAGCACAGCTGGCTGCTGTTTGAAGATTATTCCAGATGTTATCAGATTGTCTCGTTCAGACCAGCGTCGTTACGATGTAAAGATATTACACACATGGCAGGACTGTGTCAGTAGACACTGTCTGTCTCTCTCTCTCTGTTGGATCTGTCTCTCTTCCCTCTGCATTCAGGTGTCTGTCTGTCTGTCTTCTGCTCGGTTTGTTCACCTGTCTGTCTGTCTGTCTGTTGTCTGTCTGTCTGTCTGTCTGTCTGTTGTCTGTCTGTCTGTCTGTCTGTCTTCTGCTCGGTTTGTTCACCTGTCTGTCTGTCTGTCTGTTGTCTGTCTGTCTGTTGTCTGTCTGTCTGTCTGTCTGTCTGTCTGTCTGTTGTCTGTTTGTCTATCTGTCTGTCTGCTGTCTGTCTGTCTGTCTGTCTGTCTGTCTGCCTGTCTGTCTGTTGTCTGTTTGTCTATCTGTCTGTCTGTCTGTCTGTCTGTCTGTCTGTCTGTCTTTAATGTGCCCACTTCCCCATTTATAATATACATGTTATAGACGCTACACTAAGTCACATTACACCATCATTCTTCCATATGATGCATAATTACCAGAGCAGACATGAGATGTTGCCTGGACTTTTAGAAGGAAACATTTAGAAGGAAAACTGTCTTGTATCTTGTGTGTGTTCCAGTTAATCCTGGACCTTTACAGCTTCAGCATGTGTTAAATGTCATACAGCAGTCACAGAGCAGCTGAACTTCGGCCTCCCGCAGCGACGTTAGTCTCACAGTTTTTTCATATAATCGTTTACACCTGATTTATTCAGACAACTTTATGTTCATGTTCCAATCCTACATGCAGCATTAAACTATTAAAGAATAAATCTTTACACTTTTGTCTCAGGTGTACATTTTGTTCTGTTTCCAAACCTGCTGTCTCTCGGCTTCTGAGTCAAACAACGAAAAAAAATCCCAGTTGCAGAAGAAATATCGTATTAATGTTTTATAAAGACATGATTGTGCTCCTGGGACCAAAAAAACAGAGTGTCTGCCTTCTGATGGTACTTGGTTAGCTTCCTGTTAGTTAGCTTCCTGTTAGTTAGCTTCCTGTTAGTGAGCTTCCTGTTAGTGAGCTTCCTGTTAGTTAGCTTCCTGGTAGTTAGCTTCCTGTTAGTTAGCTTCCTGTTAGTTAGCTTCCTGTAACATTAGCATTAGTGTGAAAAATCTATTTTTATATTATTTAGGATTAAAACTGACATTAGACAGACTCGTGCTAAAAGACTGGCAGTGTAACACATTAAATAGTGTAACTCTAGAAGATAGGGGACACGGTGGCTTAGTGGTTAGCACGTTCGCCTCACACCACCAGGGTCGGGGGTTCGATTCCCACCTCCACCTTGTGTGTGTGGAGTTTGCATGTTCTCCCCGTGCCTCGGGGGTTTCCTCCGGGTACTCCGATTTCCTCCCCCGGTCCAAAGACATGCATGGTAGGTTGATTGGCATCTCTGGGAAATTGTCTGTAGTGTGTGAGTTTGTGAGTGAATGAGAGTGTGTGTGTGTCCTGTGATGGGTTGGCACTCCGTCCAGGGTGTATCCTGCCTCGATGCCCGATGACGCCTGAGATAGGCACAGGCTCCCCATGACCCGAGAAGTTCGGATAAGCGGTAGAAGATGAATGAATGAATGAATGAACTCTAGAGGATTGTCATGACTTGATGATAAGTGTTTATATTAGAGATAAAAGTCTCCTACTAATTTGTGGGCAAAGTTTAAGGCATAATATTTTTAAGATTAATTCCCTGAGAATGTCGTCATGACACCGAAGGATTAGGTGTTCATGCTAAATGTACACATTACAGACATCAGCTCCGAAAGAAGCTGAGCTTGTTATCCGGCGTTAACTGTCTAGTTTCTTGAAGTAAATTTGTCATGATTTACAGTTGGTTTGTTAAAACTACTGTATAATAATTAGCACGAGTCTGTTATAGAATTAGACAAAGATCTTATTGGGATTTCCTACAATTTGATGAGTAATAATAAGAAAAATACACTGAAATCACACAGCCTGAAATCAGCTGAAGGTCTCCTACGTCTTATCTGTCAAGAATTAAAAAAACAGCTCGAACAATTCAGAAATTGCCGCGGTTTCAGGAAACTGTTCATTAAAAAGAAAGAGAAAGACAAAGAAAAAAGAAAAGAAAGAGAAAGACATAAAGAAAAAATGAACAAAAATGTACGTTACACTTACAGTATTGGGGAGACTCATATCAGTCTGAGCAATTAAGGGCCTTGCTCAGGGGCCCAGGAGTGTCACTTTGGTGGAGCTGGGATTCAAACTCACAACCTTCTGATCATCTGCCCTTCATGAACATTTGTTTTTATTTTAAAGCATTTAGAAATTGTTCCTCTGATGTGTGATATTAATATTTATTACAGTTACAATTTATTAAGGTTATCTAAGGATAGAGAATAATTTTCATTTTATAAATCTAATAATAATTTTTAATGATTATTCTTTTTAATAACTTATTTGTAAATTCACTCTTTTCAATGCACAAAGTCTAATGAGCGTTTAATTAGAATGAACTTATTGTTGAAAAGGAATAAAGCTGTAGCTTTTAAAAATCTTTTTTTTTATTTAAATAATGTTTATTAATGCTGCGTTCAGATGAAAGATGTGTCATGTTTCAGAGACAATTTCTTCAGAGTTCGTAGTAAAATTCATATAAATAACAGGAAGCAGGTGACAGGAAGTGAGTCTACAGTGTTTGTGTTTATTCGTTGATCATTTCCAGCCTCTAACTATGTAAATCTTAAACTTTTATCATTAGCCAAGTAACTTTCACCAAAATGTATCAGTTGCCTAGCAACAGTGTTTATATGTTTTTTGTCAATTTAACACGCAGTATTGTTGTTGCGTCATAAACTATGAAAGCCAATCATATTTCTACATGCAAATTTAGCCCATTGATGTAGTCGAGACGACAGCAGTGTGACCCGTGAAAGGGGGCGGGGCTTGTAGAGGCAAAGGCTTTTCTGATTTGTAAAATATTGTCAAAGGCAAAACTGTGATTTATGTGAGAATTTAACCAAATACAGGCAACTTGTTTCTACAATCTGGAATGTTAGAGAATCAGAGTGTGTGTGCATGTGTGTGTGTGTGTGTGTGTGTGTGTGTGTGTGTGTGTGTGTGTGTGTGTGTGTGTGTGTGTGTGTGTGTGTGTGTGCATCTGTGTGCGCTTGTGGCAGTGCAAGTGAAGATTGCTGGCAACGTCAAGGTCAAAGGTCACACCACTGTGGGAATTCTCTCCTTAAAAGGTTATCTGGTCTCC
>NC_062534.1:671119-678619 GCF_022655615.1 Tachysurus fulvidraco
CTGAGAGTGGGATTAAATGAACTATCACAGTTTTTTTTCTTTGTGGGATTAAGATTTTTAGAATTATGTTTTTACAATTCTACTGTTCTACATTTTGAAGTTTTATAAACCCTGATTAGAGTTGAATCGAATTACATTTCTTTGTAGATTTGTTGCAGAAACAAACTTTAAACCTTAATTAATAAAAACCGTTAAAAGTAATTTGTTCTTTCAACATAAACACAAGAGAGAGTGAAGTTTCTGTTCTCAGGTGCGGAGACGATGCCGCATGCACCGAGTCCGCCTCTGGGCTCCAGGCTGTCAATATCCACACACACACACACACACACACACACACACACACACACACACACACACACACACACACACACACACACACACACACACACACACACACACACACACACACACACACACACACGTGAATGTGAGATAAAATTTTCCGCAGTTTAATGTGGAGTAATGAGGCATCCTGAAGGTGCGCTCCGGCCCTGCGCTCCGACCCGATCTCCTCCTGACACTCTGCGTATCGATTAAACGGTTTTCTTATTTGCTGCATGGATCTGGTGGCTAATTAAAATAGTCAGCGCTCATTAGCTTTGATGTGACACATAAAGTAAAACTGAAAGGTCAATGAGAGACGAGACGAGACGTCTGACACCATTTTCCTCTCGAGTCTCTCCAGCGTCATCGATTAACGTCGCGATCACGTTGTCAATCAGGTGACGAAGATTTTCACTAAAACTAAATCCACCATCTGAAACAAGATGTGATCACGTGACGCGTCATTACCACAAACACTGAGATATAAAATAATAAGGTTTCAAAATACGTAATTCAATTCGTTATTCATTTTTCAGATCATTTTTTTTGTTCAACTAAAACTAAAATAGTTCCATTTTGAAGGTACATATAGATCAACTTTACATTAAATAAAGTATTTAGTTCAATTGTAGTTTTTAATTATATATATTTTTGGTATCTTTTTGTAGAAATTCTGATAAAAAGTCCGACTTTATCTGATCTTTTTTCTTTACTTTTTTAAAGTTGATTTGAAAAATATTGAGCTTTTTTCATTATGATTGCTTTTACTTTTGCATGAAAAAGTGTATTTATGTTTTATATTATTTTAGGTTTTAGAAACAAACACTTATTTATAGTTTTTTTCTATTTTAAACAAAAAATAAATTTCTTTCTTCATAAAAATGTGTGGATTTTATTTATTTTATAAATTTACTTTGCCTATTTTATTAAAAAATGTCTTACTTAAAGCTAATAACATCTTGCTTGTAAACTGAAAGCATGAAACATGAAAAGCATGAAAGTAAATTTTTTTCCCACTTTGGTGTTTTAAATAAGGTCGAGAGAGACAAGTAAATTTATTCAACTCCTTTGTTTTTGTCCATTTTCTCCTTCACTTCATTTCCCATGAGGAAGGTGAAGAGAAAAATTCAGGGCTTAGACAAATTCTCCTTCTTACTTTTTTCCCCAGCCTCTCTCTCTCTCTCTCTCTCTCTCTCTCTCTCTCTCTCTCTCTCTCTCTCTCTCTCTCTCTCTCTCTCTTTCATCCTACTCCTAGAGCAGCTGCTCCATCGATGGTTCCCTGAAGGCCACTGAATGAGAAATCTTTACTCCTCCTGTAGTGTCGCTGCTTATCAACGCTCCTCCTCGTCTCTTTAGATTTTACAGCCTCGCGACTCTCCGTCTGTTTCTGAAATAATATCCAATCTGTTTTCTCTTCATCTCTGTCATGATCGATATAAACAATCCTGAAGGAGCCAACGAGTCCCTTCCCATGTTCCTGATAGCAGGTGAAAGGAAAAGGAAGAAATAAATAAATCAAGCTGTAAAATTGTTTCTCTTTTTTAATTCATTGCTCCATTTCTTGACAATAAAATAAAATTTTAAGAATCTTAAAAAAAGATTTTAACCGTTACAGACCTGGATGTTTTTATCTCTTTCCTCCTTTATCTCTGTTGATTCTCATCTGTGGTGACACTCGATCCCAACGGCTCTCAGTGGATTCATCACATCACAAACAACAAAAACTTTCACACAAATAGCTTTAAGTAGTGGAGCATAAATTTAGGCCCAGACGCTGAAGAGCTGAGAAACACATCTGATCGCTGTACAGAAAAACAATTCAGCTGAAGAAACAACACATCCTTTAAAATGGAGCAGGGAGGGAAATGTATTTAGAACCTAAAATAAATTAATAATTAAAAATATTAAGCTTAGTGGAATGAGATTGACTCACCAGATTTGGCCAAGAGTTATTTAGAAAGAAAGAAAGAAAGAAAGAAAGAAAGAAAGAAAGAAAGAAAGAAAGAAAGAAAGAAAGAAAGAAAGAAAGAAAGGAAGGAAGGAAGGATACGGTGGCTGAGAAGTGCAAAACAAATGAACAAATCTGAAAACGACAAGTCGGACAACCCTGAAGGTATAGTTTGTGAATGGAAACTTACCGATCATCGGACGAGACACCTGTCACTCAAGATATACAGGTATGGAATCTTATGTGTAATGTGTAAAGTTGTCCATTTAAATATAAGAAAATTAATCCACAGTAATCCATTCCATCCATCCATTCCAACTTTTCCCTGCGGCAGACTGTCGAACTTCATGTATACCTTGAGTGACAGGTGTCTTGTCCAATTATCGGTACGTGTTCCAATCACAAACTATACCGACCTCTTCCGGGTTGTCTGACTTGTTAATGTGTTTTCGGATTTGCTAATTTGTTTTGCACTTCTCAGCCACCGTAGAAGGATGATTGAGACTGTTGGTCTAAATTAAACAATTTTTTAATTATCATTTAATTGACATATAATTCTCGTCTATTATTAAAACAATAATTAGACTCTAAACAAATAATTATAAATGTAGACCGAAAGTTTACTTACAGTTAGCTGCAGATTATAAAGATTCTTTCTCATGACTTTCCTGTCAGCTTAGCTTAGCTTAGCTAGCTCTTTAGCATTAGCAGTGCATATTGTTAACTGATAAATAGGATTTAAAAAAATCATGTCAAAATTTCGACCAAGTTAGCTTGTATTAGCTAATGATTCAGTGTTAGTGCTGATTAACAGAAACATTTATTTATTATGGCTTCAAAATCTATTCAGACGGCTAAGATGCTAATATGTGCTAATCTGACAAATCGTCTGAGAACTGCAATTAAAAATGTTATAATTTTATGAATAATGCTAACCAGCTAAGCTAACCTGACAAAGCTTATGAAGGAATTTTAGGTCATTGTTCAAAGTTAACAGAGCTAACAGGTTAAAATAAACTAACTAGGAATTCTAGCTAGCTGGCTAAAAATATAAAAAAATGACTTTACATGAATAGCAATAATTCTACCTACGTCCATATATGGTTGTAAAAACACACCCACATTTGAAAAAAAAAATTTCTTCCATGTCGTTGTGGTTTTTTTCCTTTTCAAACCATTTTGTGTATTTTGCATGGCGCGCTAGTTGGGTAATAAGCTAAATAAGGTAATAACAGGTCATTAGGGTGTCTTTCAGCAGCCAAGGGATTGGATTACGTCCGATGCAGATGTCACATCTCCCAAAGGAAACAGAAACACACTTTAATCCTCTTACTGCAGCTTTTTTTGACATGTCGGAAAAAATCTCGCCAAATGTGCGTGTTCGTATCGCTTCCATCATCTCGGAAAAAGTGCTGTCAGTGTGGAGAAGGAAAAAAAACAACAACGCTGGAGAGGAAATGTGATCGGAGTCGCGGTTGTGTGTAACGTGTGGTTTCTGTCACCGTGGCGGTGCTAGCGACGGAAAACATAGCGAAAATTAAAACCCGTAAGCAACACGAGAGCTCGAGAGTCTTCTCACATTTAACCTTAAACTTCTGATTACAAGCCAAAAGCTAAACTCATGAAACGTTTCTGTTGTAGCAGATTTCTGCTGGGAGTTAAAATGTTCAACTTTTATTAAAAATACAAGTAAAAATAAATGAATCAAATATAAGAAGTAAAACAAAAAAATTCCAAAATCCGGTCAGATTAGCTCATATTGGCTACTTACTTAGTGTTAGCTATGAAGATTATAAACATTTATAAAGCTTACAGTAAAATCCTGAAGTGAGGTTAGCTCATGTTAGCTAGCATGTTAGGGTTTAGTGTAAGAGACTATTTGTGTTTATTTTTACGGTAAATAAAACTTACACATTAAACTGAAATAAAAAATGTTTTAGAAATAAAATCAAAGAGCTGAAGGTTCTGAACTCCTTACAGACGTTTTTACTCCTTCGTATCGCTGCGATCGGGTCGCCGTAGAGCGCCGTGGAGCTTTAGCTACGCTGCGGCATATGGAATGTGTTTTAAACATTAATTAATATGGATGACTGATGCTCTGCTGCTCTGGGCCGATCATTTCTCCAGTGAGGAATGAGGGCAGGATTGTGGTTGTTATTTAGGTTCTGGTTAATCTTAATAATGCGTGACAAAAGGAGCTCCGCAGCCCAAACGCTGCTAACATCACTTACAGCTCGGCGCTTATATTAAACAGATTCTTTATTCATATCGAGGCTGTAAAAAGAGTCAGAACCAGACAAAAGAGAGCTTTACTTTGGCCAGATTTCAATCTCGTGTCATCGTTACAGAATAGTTCTGTTCACTACATCTGAACCTGAACATCACAACAAGCGTAGAGGGTTTACAGGGAACAACTCACTTCCACATCAAATATTATTTTATACACACACACACACACACACACACACACACCCACACACACACACACACACGCACACGCACATGCACACACATGACTCCAGTTACACAAGGACACCACAAAGTTTGATTCTTTAAGTGTGAATGTTTTAAATAGACTAATCTTGTGTTTATAAGCAGATCAGATCGAGTGTGAAAAGAAAACACACAACTGACCCAAACAGCAGGCAGGTTTACGTCTGAGTTATTATTCTTTAGTGAACTAACCGTAGATTTTTATCAGTTGTTTTTCCCCAGAAAAGTCATTTTGCACAAAGCATCAATGATTATTTCAGTACGAGTTTAATAAAACAGGTGTTTTTTATATAAAGTCCCACCAGCCAGCAGGCAGCAGACACACGTGTAGAGTTTAAAATGTAACGTAAACAATGAAAAGTGTGAAAGAAGAACCATAAATTATTATATTACATATAAAGCTAAGACAGGCAGATAGTGAGCAAAGCTCAGGAACACACATGCACACACACACACACACACACACACACACACACACACACACACACACACACACACACACACACACACACACACACACACACATGGTGTGTGCATCTCAATCTGCTGTCCAGTTCACTTGTTTGTGCTTCAGTATGTTATGTTCATGATTACAGACACTGGTACAGATTCTGACTCACACTATGAGTCTGACTCGCACTCTAAACCACACTCTGACTCTGAGTCACTTCACACTGAGACACTCTTGACTCGATTTCTGGCATGCTCTTTAAGTTTGATTAGATTTCCCTGTCATGTATTTCGAGCAGGATTGTAGGCTACTGAGTGGATTTGAACTCATTAAACAGGTATAATACTGTATTATAAACTGTATATATACTTATAAACTGTATACTGTTACACATCAAGTACAATACAATCTCTGGGCTGTTTCACTAAACATTCCTCAACAACATGCTACCTACATTTGTATGAAGTCGATGAGACGGTTGTTTCAGTTAAGAGACCATCATTTCCCGTAAGCGAGCGCTCAGAGACAAAGGTCATGTGACCCGCAGGGGATGATGGGTAAAGTAGTCAAGTGATGACTTCAGCGTAACCATGACAATATGTATTTCTGATTGAGTCACAGGATGTAGAATCCCTTCTAAAAGTCATAGATCAATAATAATAATAAATAAATATAAAGAAATCTGTCACAAAATTCATACACCAATATGTGTTGCTTATTGAAAATCAGATCACACGTCCTGAAAGAAAACATGTCAGGTGCAGACAGACCCGAGACGTCATCCGGTTTCATCAGGATGTTTTCAGAGAATACAATTTTTGTGTGATTTTTTTAATGGAAATGTTGCATCACTGCTTTTCCTCACAATTCTGTCACATCCTGAAACGTGTCACGATGCTCTAAAGACGTGACGTGAAGACGTGGTATTTGTGTGTGTTTTATTACAGGACGCCGGAGCTAAACCCCGGACAGATCGGTGCTCTGGGAGTCGGTGTAGCGGCTGCTTGGGGTCTCTGCTTTAACGCGCCGATAACAGAAACACAGACAGAATAAACACACCTTCATGTGGAGAACTGTTTTTATTTCATCACTTATCACTGACTAATACGGTTCCTCCGCTGATCCTCATTACTCACAAATCAACACGCCGCAATCTGCATTAACTCACAACAGCACAACCGCTTATTAATCCCCACAGAGCGATCCGTTCAGAGCCGAGGAGAAAAAAGAGCAACGTAAAGAGTAAAATAAGCTGAAACAGATCCGCAGCTGGAAAGCAGCTCATCCTCTATCCGTACCTCAGTTCATTAACACCTCTGATTTACCGAAACAGCTTCAGAAATTCGATATTTAAATAAAATACGCAGCGATTTTTTTTTTTGTTGTTTGTTTGAATCTTCTTTACAAATCTATCTCAACATCCAGGTTTTTTTTAAGCATGTTAAGAATTTAACAATGTTTAAGACATGATGTGAAAAAAATAAAAATTGTATTTTTAGCAAAGCAGATTCTCTTAATGAGTCACAGCAGATTTCTTTTTAGGTTAAAAAAAAGAATTTTTAGAGTTTAATTTAAAGCCCAATTCTATTTTCTTTCAATGGCATTAGAGAGAAACATAATGGGTTAAATGTGGACTCTCATAAGTGCTGAAGGGGAGAATATATTACATTAAATGTTTATAAATCTGCATAGAATAAAGAATTTAATTCAGTTTATATAAATATATATATTTCAGATTTTCACATTATTCTAATTAGTTTTTGGAAATCTTGACAAATTTTTTAGATTTGAGATTATCATTAAAAATGCTGTTCACAAATAAATTTAAATTTTCAGTCATTATGAGACACTGAGACATTATGAGACACTGAGACATTATGAGACACTGAGTCTTTATGAGACACTGACTCGTTATGAGACACTGAGACATTATGAGACACTGAGACATTATGAGACACTGAGTCTTTATGAGACACTGAGACGTTATGAGACACTGAGTCTTTATGAGACACTGAGACATTATGAGACACTGTGACATTATGAGACACTGAGTCTTTATGAGACACTGAGGCATTATGAGACACTGAGACATTATGAGACACGAGATTTGTCTTGAGAGTTTTTGATAAACTTCTCTTCAGCAATCTGAGAGATCAGTGAATATTTCAGGATGAATGATGATCCACAAAGAAAATGTCTACACATGGAGTGAAACTTGGGGTTTTTATGGAAAATATAACAGTAGACTTTTTTAAATATAACATAAATAATGTTATTAATTATT
>NC_062534.1:683619-686119 GCF_022655615.1 Tachysurus fulvidraco
TCTTACAAATCCTGAGCGTACTGAAGCTTCTGAATCCTAAGGCTGTAATAAAGCTGTAATAATGCTGTAATAACGCCTCATTAACAATGAAGTATAATTGATTTCATTTTGCACCATTAAGACACAATCTAGTACAAATACGTCAGCTTTTTTGTGTTGTTGTTCTCAAGGATCGTGTCCCGTCTGTCAGCGAGGACTTGGAGGACTTTTCCCTCATAATGACCTTCGACTTCAAATAAAAAAAAAACATGAGGCTGAACTTTCATATATATAAATATATATATATATAAAAACTGGCTGTTAATTATTTCAGCCCTGGAGGGTTAAACAAACTGCAGACTGGAAGAGAAGAGAAGATGAAATAAAAGAAGAGAAGAGAACAGAAGAGAGGAGAGGAGAAGAGAAGAGAGGAGAAGAGAGGAGAAGAGAGCCCCTTTTTTCTCTTCCAGCTTTACTGGGATTTAGCTCGGCCGGTGTGGAGGTGTGATGTGCGAAAGCAAAGACGGAGCAAACGGCAAAAACAGCCTCGGGCAGCCGGCGGAGGATTTGACCTGAAAGAGAGAGAGGAAAAGAGAGAAGAAGGGAAAAAATTCAGCTTTCCCACACTCTCCAGGTTGAGCTTTCAGGTGTGTGTGTGTGTGTGTGTGTGTGTGTGTGTGTGTGTGTGTGTGTGTGTGTGTGTGTGTGTGTGTGTGTGTGTGTGTGTGTGTGTGTGTGAGTGTAGAGCTCAGGTCTGGGTGATAAGTGCATGAAGCGGTGAACAATGCAAACCCTGTGCTGCTCCTTTAGCTCAGCTTTCACCTGCAAAATTAAACAAATAATAATAATTAAGAACAAAAAGTTCTGAGCCGATCATTAGAGCGAGTCACGCCAGGACTCTGTGGAGCGAAACCAAGCCGATTAAAGGGCAGTTTTCCATAAACATTGTCTGTGTTTGTTGTTAGAAGTTCAGCAGTGTTATGCTGTAATCTCCTGAACGTCTGAAGTTCACACTGCTCTGTTTTCCCACACGTTCAGGGCCGAGGACATGGAGAACATGGAGGACATGAAGAGCAGTGAGGACATGGAGAACATGGAGGACATGAAGAGCAGTGAGGACATGGAGAACATGGAGGACATGAAGAGCAGTGAGGACATGGAGAATATGGAGGACATGAAGAGCAGTGAGGACATGGAGAACATGGAGGACATGAAGGGCAGTGAGGACATGGAGAATATGGAGGATGCAAACAACATGGAGAACATAAAGGTCACAAAGGAGAGTGAGAACATGGTGGACATGGAGGACATGAAGGACACAAAGAACACAGAGGACAGTAAAGACATTTTTCTGTTTTATTAAAATCTGATTTAAACGTACAAATCATTTTGATTTTTTCACAGTTTCACAAGTTCCAACTTCCAAAGTTAGGCCACGCCCCCAATCAGAGTCTGACGATTTCATGCTTCAGCTCTTCCACATCAGCAGGTTTCTTCAGGACGCTCGACACCACCACACCTGTGTGCGGCGTTAAGTGCAGCATTAACAGCATGTGTTCAGTACAAACAGAGAAACATTTTAGACATTTATAGAAATGAATTTGCAGTAAAAATAAAAATGAAGCTGTCTTTAGTAGAGAAGAGTTTTTAGAATATTACATTTTTCACCAAATAGGTTTTTACTCGAGAAGTGTTGTGGTGAAAGGAAAAAAAGAGGAGAAAGAGAGAGAAGAAAGGAAAAGAGGGAGGGCTGGGATGGGGGATTGAGAGAAGAAAAGGGAGGTAGGTAGGCGAGGGAGTGAGGAGGAGTGAGGGAGGAGGAGGAGGGAGGGAAGGGGGCAACGGAAGCCACGACTGGGAAAGGGAGGTGAATGGACTATGGGGCTCACAAGGACAAGGCAGGAAACCAGGGAAGGGGTTGTAAAGAGAGCAGATACTAGGCCGTATAGTAGAAAACGTTAGTATATTATAATAATATGTTGTATTCTAGATATATAGTATCCTATCTGGGTCTATATCTAGCTATATATCTAGCTCATTATTAGTGTTTTTGTGTGTTTTTGTTTTATGCTATCCAGGTTTTTCTTTAGAATCGAAAATTAACAAAAGTTTCGATGCAGGAGTCGAATGATATGATAATAATTCGAGGTGGCGAATAATATGGAATAATTTACAGATATTTGGAACTAGAGGAGGATTACTAAGGGAAAAAGAGCCTGAAAAGGGCGGGGTGTCAAGCTCGGAGAGTGGCCGGGTGTTGCCAGCGGGCGGTGGACAAGAGATCAGAGCGGGGCCGTGGTGAGCATGTTAAGACGAAGAGGGGTGGTGGCGCCACGGGTCGGGCACTTAAAGAGCTCGTGTCGTGTTGCAAGACCTAGGAACTAGAGGAGCCTGGGGGTGGTGGGGGCCTGGGTCGCGGAATTTGGGACACCAAGAGAGCGTTTCGGGGAATTGCGGCGATCCCATGCGTGGACGGACCAGTGTTGGGAACTAGCTAACGCCGGAGTGGGTGTGAACGGAA
>NC_062534.1:690935-693435 GCF_022655615.1 Tachysurus fulvidraco
TGTGTGCTCTCGCTCTGTCACACTTTCTTCCATGATATTTTTAGCTAACTCCAGAAAATCACCTCTGAACATCATGGGATGAGGGCGGATTTTGGAAGAAGCACAAAATCCCAGCGAGCTCAACAAACACAAACAAAAGCCATGTGAAAGAAGTTTAGCATCATCTAATAAAGCTGTGATGATGAGGAGCAAATAAACCAGATTACATTACTGAATAAAGCAGCTGAGAATTTTATACAAAGCAGGTGTGGTTATATAAAGTGGGTGTGGTCATTGAACGTGGGTGTAGTTATATAAAGTGGGTGTGGTCATTGAACGTTGGTCTGGTTATATATGGTGGGTGTGGTTATATAAAGTGGGTGTGGTCATTGCATGTGGGTGTGGTTATATACGGTGGGTGTGGTCATTGAATGTGGGTGTGGTTATATACGGTGGGTGTGGTCAATGAGTTCATCCTGATGTTCCACCAGACACTTTTTAATTTCCAATATAGAAATTCCACATCTTATTTCTGTGATTTTATAAACTGTGTATTAGAATTAATGTGAAATATTGTATCATGAGGACTTAAAATTATTTTCAGAAATTAATAACAAATTAATAACAAATCAGCAAAAAGAGGACCGAAGGAAAGGAAAACAGGATCCGTCTCTCTGAGTGAACCATTTCAGGTTCTCTGTAGGACCAGAATCATAAAAATTATTTATGTCTATTCTTTACTTATTAATGACAGAGACATCATGTGTTTATGTTTACAGTCACATTTAATGTCCATAATTATTCAACCTGTAATAAACCTGTAATAAACGTGTAATAAACGGTGTAAAATGTGTAGACTGTGTAAACAGAATCAAACTGATGTTTTTGTCTTTTAAGAAATAAACTAAATAAAGAAGTAAGCTTTAATTTATGAATATTTTTCTGTCTGAAGTCAAACAGCAGCTCATCTGAACTGTCTGTGTGTCCAACCTCCTGCTCTTCCTCTTACAAATCCTGAGCGTACTGAAGCTTCTGAATCCTAAGGCTGTAATAAAGCTGTAATAACGCTGTAATAACGCCTCATTAACAATGAAGTATAATTGATTTCATTTTGCACCATTAAGACATAATCTAGTACAAATACGTCAGCTTTTTTGTGTTGTTGTTCTCAAGGATCGTGTCCCGTCTGTCAGCGAGGACTTGGAGGACTTTTCCCTCATAATGACCTTCGACTTCAAATAAAAAAAAAACATGAGGCTGAACTTTCATATATATAAATATATATATATATAAAAAACTGGCTGTTAATTATTTCAGCCCTGGAGGGTTAAACAAACTGCAGACTGGAAGAGAAGAGAAGATGAAATAAAAGAAGAGAAGAGAACAGAAGAGAGGAGAGGAGAAGAGAAGAGAGGAGAAGAGAGGAGAAGAGAGCCCCTTTTTTCTCTTCCAGCTTTACTGGGATTTAGCTCGGCCGGTGTGGAGGTGTGATGTGCGAAAGCAAAGACGGAGCAAACGGCAAAAACAGCCTCGGGCAGCCGGCGGAGGATTTGACCTGAAAGAGAGAGAGGAAAAGAGAGAAGAAGGGAAAAAATATCAGCTTTCCCACACTCTCCCTCTTGTGCTTTCTGGTGTGTGTGTGTGTGTGTGTGTGTGTGTGTGTGTGTGTGTGTGTGTGTGTGTGTGTGTGTGTGTGTGTGTGTGTGTGTGTGTGTGTGTGTGTGAGTGTAGAGCTCAGGTCTGGGTGATAAGTGCATGAAGCGGTGAACAATGCAAACCCTGTGCTGCTCCTTTAGCTCAGCTTTCACCTGCAAAATTAAACAAATAATAATAATTAAGAACAAAAAGTTCTGAGCCGATCATTAGAGCGAGTCACGCCAGGACTCTGTGGAGCGAAACCAAGCCGATTAAAGGGCAGTTTTCCATAAACATTGTCTGTGTTTGTTGTTAGAAGTTTAGCAGTGTTATGCTGTAATCTCCTGAACGTCTGAAGTTCACACTGCTCTGTTTTCCCACACGTTCAGGGCCGAGGACATGGAGAACATGGAGGACATGAAGAGCAGTGAGGACATGGAGAACATGGAGGACATGAAGAGCAGTGAGGACATGGAGAACATGGAGGACATGAAGAGCAGTGAGGACATGGAGAATATGGAGGACATGAAGAGCAGTGAGGACATGGAGAACATGGAGGACATGAAGGGCAGTGAGGACATGGAGAATATGGAGGATGCAAACAACATGGAGAACATAAAGGTCACAAAGGAGAGTGAGAACATGGTGGACATGGAGGACATGAAGGACACAAAGAACACAGAGGACAGTAAAGACATTTTTCTGTTTTATTAAAATCTGATTTAAACGTACAAATCATTTTGATTTTTTCACAGTTTCACAAGTTCCAACTTCCAAAGTTAGGCCACGCCCCCAATCAGAGTCTGACGATTTCATGCTTCAGCTCTTCCACATCAGCAGGTTTCTTCAGGACGCTCGACACCACCACACCTGTGTGCGGCGTTAA
>NC_062534.1:708435-710935 GCF_022655615.1 Tachysurus fulvidraco
GCATTGAGAAAAGAAACTGCTTCCAATGCGGTACATTTTCTCTCTCTTGCAAACACACACACACACACACACACACACACACACACACACACACACACACACACACACACACACACACACACGTCACTGTCATTTTTGCGAATCGTCATGGAAACCTCTGACATCTTTCTCTGTTCAGTCCGAGTGATTAATAGACGTAGAAAAGACACGTTTAAAATGATTTGACTTTTCTTCTCTCTCTCCCTCATCTATGTCCCTAATTGCCCTCTGCACCTCTTACATAAACTTCACTTAACTTTCTTACAACTTTATCCCTAAAATGTTTCTCACTCTACGATGTGTAAAGAATAACAATTCGTCTGATCGGACTTGTGTATCAGTGCATTTCTATTAACATTAATGAGAAGTGACTGAAACGTTAGCCCCGCCCCTGACCCCGCCCCTAACTCAAACATAATCTTTATAACATTTCATACAAATAAAATGCAAGACGTTGTTTAAGGAGGAAGTTGATTTAATCTTTTATTGTGTCCAGATCGTGTGTAAAGTCTAATAACATTTTTATAAAAAAAAAATCAAATCAAATCAAACTTCCACTGATTGGTTCATTATTAATCACTGACTAACCAATTAAAAAGTAATTAATTAATTAATAGTTAAATGTGTTTTTTGTTTGCTTGTTTGTTTGTTTGTTTGTTTGTTTGTTTGTTTGTTTGCTGATGCACAAATACACAATATTTTCTTTCATATTTTTCTTATTTGATATATATTTAATTTATCATTTTAATTTATTTTCTTTTTATCCATAATACATATAAAAAAATCTATTTTTATATGTTAATAACAAACTATATAAATTTATCATCTACTAGAAAAAAAGCTGTGATATTGAGATTAAAGGAGGAAATCAAGCTAAATAAAAACAACAAACAAAAAACAAACTATTAAATCATCAAATAATGATGATTATTAATAAAATAATCAGCAAATAATAATAAAAATCATCAAATGTAAAGCATTAGTTTGTTAGTTTATCAAAAAATATTTATTATTTATTTGTTTATTTATTTTATTGTGCTGAATTTTCTTCCTACATGTTTTTTTTATTATTATTTCTATATTGTTTATAAAGTATTCAGTATAATTTTAGTGTAGAAACTGTTTGTGTGACAGGAAATGATTGTGTGAATAAACACGAGTGTGTGACTGAATTAAAGCTGCTCACTGTATCAGACTCACTGAAACGCTGTAGGTTTTTTTCATGAACGTAGTTCTCTCACACACACACACACACACACACACACACACACACACACACACACACACACACACACACACACACACACACACACACACACACACACCTACTCTCCTGTCTTTCATCAGATCTAATAAACCTGTCCAATAAAGATTTTTATGAAGCCGTCAGTGCAGTAATGCTGCGTGTCGCTCCGTCTGTGTCGAGCTCAGAGCCGTTAAATCCGCTCCATAGCGACTCCACGTAAACACGCCATCGCGTGTTAGCGTGCTAATCACACACTGGAGCCATCACGCACGCTGATTTTACATGTATACATTTATAAATAAAGGCTTTTTATCACATCTTTATCTTCATTTTCTTTCAAATCTTTAAAAGAACAATAGTTTGTGGTAACGTTTGAAATTTCTTTTGTTCACATTGTAGAAATGTGATCAAAATATTTTGACACTAAATCACTAGACTGTTGTCTAAACTTGGAGGAGCTGTGTGACATTTACCTCACTAAGTTTCTTCTAAAATTCTAAAATAAAATTAAAACTTGTTCTGATTGTGTAAATTTGGATGTTAATTTAAGTTTGTAGTCTGTGTGACCTCTGTGTGACCTCTGTGTGATCTACCTCTCTGTGTGAAAGCAGCTACGTTTTATCTTCAGCCCAGCTTGTGAGGTCATAAAAACAGAGCATCACGAAACACAAGACGATACACAAGCGACCAGGAAAAACGACCGTGTGAAGATATCACATCAGGACCTGCATGCTGATGATGATTATGATGATGATGATGATGATGATGATGGTTGTCATGGAAATGTTATGTAAGGATGTGCATCAAATGAACTGTTACTTCTGGTTAACAAACCTGGGAGCAACGATAAATAATCATGTGTGTATTCATGATAAACAGGTGACATGGGGTATTTCTTATTTGCATAACATGAATATTCATAGATCCAGGTGTTGTATAGGTTATAGAGATGTTATTCAGACATTATAGAGATGTTATTCAGACATTATAGAGATGTTATTCAGACATTATAGGGATGTTATTCAGACATTATAGAGATGTTATTCAGACATTATAGAGATGTTATTCAGACATTATAGAGATGTTATTCAGACATTATAGGGATGTTATTCAGACATTATTAGAACAGAGTTTTGTAAATCATTTAGTGGCCAAACTGAATTCAAATTCCTGTCAGAATTATAAAAATGTTCAGTACTTATTTTTGTACTCAAC
>NC_062534.1:715935-720935 GCF_022655615.1 Tachysurus fulvidraco
ACACACACACACACACACACACACACACACACACACACACACACAACCCTATTGATGTGTACATACATACAAATACAAATCCATCAACTTTATTATCAGTAGTACCTTTTCCATTAAAAAGAGCATCTAGCAAACACACACACACACACACACACACACACACACACACACACACACACACACACACACACACACACACACACTTATCTAGAACAACTTCCATCAGACTTTGAATTTATTTTTTTAGAGATAGATAGATCTATCTATCTCTAAAATAGTAGATAGTTGTAGCTGTAATGTAACTAATGCAGCTGTAATGTGCCTAATGTAGCGGTAATGTAGCAGTAATGTAGCGGTAATGTAGCTGTAATGTAGCTGTAATGTAGCTGTAATGTAGCTGTAATGTAGCTGTAATGTAGCTGTAATATAGCTGTAATGTAGCTGTAATATAGCTGAAATGTAGCTGTAATAAAGCTGTAATGTAGCTGTAATATAGCTGTAATGTAGCTGTAATGTAGTTGTAGCTGTAATGTAGTTGTAGCTGTAATGTAACTAATGCAGCTGTAATGTGCCTAATGTAGCGGTAATGTAGCTGTAATATAGCTGTAATGTAGCTGTAATGTAGCTGTAATGTAGCTGTAATGTAATGTAGCTGTAATGTAGCTGTAATATAGCTGTAATGTAGCTGTAATGTAGTTGTAGCTGTAATGTAACTAATGGAGCTGTAATGTAGCTGTGATGTAGTTGTAGCTGTAATTTAGTTGTAATGTAGCTGTAATGTAGCTGTAATTTAATGTAATGTAGCTGTAATGTAGCTGTAATGTAGCTGTAATGTAACTAATGTAGCTGTAATGTAGCTGTAATTTAATGTAATGTAGCTGTAATGTAACTAATGTAGCTGTAATGTAACTAATGTAGCTGTAATGTAACTAACGTAGCTGTAATGTAGCTGTAATGTAGCTGTAATGTAGCTGTAATGTAACTAATGTAGCTGTAATGTAGCTGTAATGTAACTAATGTAGCTGTAATGTAGCTGTAATGTAGCTGTAATGTAACTAATGTAGCTGTAATGTAGTTGTAACGTAGCTGTAATGTAACTAATGTAGCTGTAATGTAGCTGTAATGTAGTTGTAATGTAGCTATAATGTAACTAATGTAGCTGTAATGTAGCTGTAATTAATGTAGCTGTAATGTAGCTGTAATTTAATGTAATGTAGCTGTAATGTAACTGTTACATAGCTGCAATGTTACTGTAATATAAGTGTAATGTAGCTGTAATGTAGCTGTAATTTAATGTAATGTAGCTGTAATGTAACTGTTACATAGCTGCAATGTTACTGTAATATAAGTGTAATGTAGCTGTAATGTAGCTGTAATGTAGCTGTAATGTAGCTGTGATTTAACTGAACCAGTGTTAATATACACTTTATGTAACTGTAATAAAACTGGAGCATAGCTGTTCAGGTTTATTTATATATTTATTGTATTGAACCACATTCTGGAGCCATTTCTACAGACACAGACATACTGATACACACACACACACACACACACACACACACACACACACACACACACACACACACACACACACACACACACACATTCTTAACATAGCGGAGATGCATGTATGTATCCCAACATTGAGGATTTAAAGTCCTAATAAAAGGAGAGCGGTGTGTTTGGGTGTAGTGGTGGGGAAACACACACTAAGCCCCAATCAGGAGAAAAAATTCACATTGTTAGCGAGCGAGTGCTCAGAATAGCAGCTGAGGGTAAAACACAGCTGATGAGATCCAATCTGAGTGGGATTTAATTACAAACCAGCCTTCATGCAGAAAAAGTCATTAGCCACAGTGGAGGTGAAGGGAAAGTAGATTCAGTTTAAAATGTAGAGTTATGATTCTAATTGTTAACTTATTCGTCCCAAATGATCTGTCATGCACATTTATATGTCACCTATCACCTATCACCTATCACCTATCACCTATCATCTCTCTCCCACCGCTTGGCTGGGATGTTCTTTTCTCTCTCTCTCTCTCTCTCTCTCTCTCTCTCTCTCTCTCTCTCTCTCTCTCTCTCTCTCTCTCTCTCTCTCTCTCTATTTATTTATTTATTTATTTATTTATTTATTTATTTATTTTTCCTGACCATTTAAGCCGTTTGAGCAACAGTCAGGTCAGGTTACACTTCTGCTTCAGCCCGAGTGGAAATTCTCAAGGGCGGCATTTTATTTTCCATCCAGTTTGGAGGGGATTACCTGAGCTTTGGAAGCTCACTGAGCCGTTGCCCGTCGTCCCCTAGCTGACTGGCGGAGACAGTTTTGTGTCCTGGGCGTAAAATGTGCTGCTAAACGCTCCGGGGTTCCTGCCAACGCCTCCTATTTCCACCATTTTCACTCTCCGTGTTCAGCCTTATTGCCTGAGATCCAACGTGTTAATAACGGGGAAAATGTAGAATAACTCAAGCCAGTTGTTTGGCTCGTAGAACCGACCATTAGCCATCTTTCCACACCCAACTGAAACGCATGCGTTTGTGCAAAAAAAGAAAGGATGCCTCGCATTCCGCATGATCTACTGGCAGGCGTCTGACGGAGCGCTATCTCTCAGACGGTGACAGTATTATTTTTTTGGTAATAAATGAGCACAGAGGTTTTGGGGGCTGTCGTCTTCTCTTCTATCACACCGCCATAATTCAGCGCTTTTCCAGACCGGCTCAACAGATTAGCGTCCTGGCTCGGATCTTCTCCGAATTCGCTAGAAAACGTCTCGGAGCCTCGAGTCTCTCGAGCAAACTCGCATTATCGTTGATGAAAACTGTTTTGCTTTTGATTTGTACAGATTAGAACTCATCGACTTTTTTATCAGCCGGAGGAAGACGAGGCCGGGATCGGGAGAAGCTCGGCTCTCCTCTCGGGAAATCTTTATTTGGTTATATGATATTACAGTCAGAACACTGTATTTTTTTGATGTGGTCTTATCGATGCGTGGTAAAAAAACTTTAACGGCACACTGCAGCTATAAACCCTGTCCCCGAAGCTCTGTTTTCGTTCGTCTCGCTGTTTTTCTTTACTCTTTACCCTTTAAGGCCACATCCGACAGCTCCAGTTGCCGACCAGACGGAAAGCGGCGAGCTCATAAAACCAGAGCCCAAAGACCCCCATTCACCCACCTGTTGCTCCGGGGCTGGATGCTGGACTGAAGCGGGGTACTTCAGGGGTATTTCAGGGGTATTTGAGAACCACCTGTGATGGAGGAATATGGAAACTTCATCCTTCTCTATTAGCCAGGACACTAAGTGAAGGTTTGATTCGTTCAAAACCACGTTTAAACGCAGACACACTCCTCCACCCCTAGGCCTTCTTTACACTTTACACTCGCTCCTGCTGTCCAAGCCAGACCTCATTAATCCGTCAAGGTGTGTTTGAGTTCGTTTATCAAACCCGAGGATTTTAAATAATTAACGTTTGAATGTGCAAATGTCGAAGTGAATAAAGAACGCTGGGAAAATATTTCACTCTCCTCATGCTGAGACCGATGATGGGAATTTCAGTCCTGTGATTATCACATTAATGACCATTTTTTTATATCAAACCCAAAATAAAGAAACCATGCAGAGATAAAATTACACACAGGAAGAAAAAAAAAAAAACAAAAAAAAAACGAAGGATTACGGAGCTTTTTATCACATTTGTGGTTTTAAGAACAGATTCACAAAATGTCAAGGTGATTTTTCTTAACATTTATTTATATAAAATAAAAAGAAAGCAAACAATTTTGGATAAATCATCAAAATGTTTTAAATAATCGGCTGTTTATTATGGACACGGGTTTATATTATAGAAGAATTTAGAATAAAAAAAGAACAAATTTAAAAAACAAATGAATGAGACGTGAATCTGTAACTCAAAGCTTCAGACGTCAGATTAAACTTCAGAGGTGATTAAAAGACATTTCTGGAAAACATGAAATAAAGTAAACATGAATAAAATAAATGACTGAGTTAAAAAAATAAGAAATAAATTTAAAATAATAGAAATAAATGAAATAATTCTTTTCAACTGCACTTTAACTATAAACTTTTCTAACATCAGTCTCACTGGAACAAATATGCAATTTTTCAGGACTCAGAAATGAAGATAAATATCGTAGCAGATAATAAAAAGTATCAGATGCCTGATTTCTGATATCTTCGATATCAACTGATATGTAACTTTAATTTCTGTAATTCTTTCTAAACTCCTGCATCGGTGGGAAGCAGAGGGTTTGTAATATAATCTGTGGAAAAGACAGGACAAAAAAATGCAGAGGAATGATGAGAAGGAGAAGGAACGAGTCGTTTGTAATCAGAGTAAAGCAAATGGCATTCTCTCTTGTCCTCTTGGCTCATCGCTGTTTCGTGGCGCTCTGTTTGTTTGACATTGATTGGTTTTTATGGGGCTCAGCTGAAACTCGAACCGAGCCGAGCAGTGAGTCATCGCCGTCTCACACACACACACACACACACACACACACACACACACACACACACACACACACACACACGGCCTGCAAACTTGGACTGCACTTGACTTCCACGTACCTCCTCTGACATGACGGTCCAGCGCTGAAACAATGGAGGGATTACAAACAGAGAGGCTCTATTTAAAGACCAAAGCACCCGAGTGCAGAAATGTGGAGGCTTCACGCTTATTCACGCAGGGACGCCCTGCAATCAGCACCATCTGTCAAGACTGCACCAAACAAAACTAATATTTACTCTGCCTGTGTGTGTGTGTGTGTGTGTGTGTGTGTGTGTGTGTGTGTGTGTGTGTGTGTGTGTGTGTGTGTGTGGGAAGGTTATCTGTCATTTTGAATGCCTGATGTTTGTAAGGTTATCTCCACTACTCCAGTCCTGCAGATATGAGCTGACTTTGTTCCTGCTTCCAGTTATGTTTTTTCTTTGGTGTGTGTGTGTGTGTGTGTGTGTGTGTGTGTGTGTGTGTGTGTGTGTGTGTGTGT
>NC_062534.1:725935-735935 GCF_022655615.1 Tachysurus fulvidraco
GCAAACCAGATCCCTACTGAGGCTTAAATCTGGGATCTAATCTAGAAACCATTGTGGATTCGTGCTAATCAAAAACAGCATTAGCTACAAGCTGTTAGCATTGCTGCAGCATTGTACATGTAAATGCAACCAAATCAAAAATCCCAATATTCAAACTTTATTCATTGTTGTGGTGTTTAATGGATAAAGTGTAGTAGATATTTATCTAAAATGAGCTAATGTTTAACATTAGCATGAAACCGTGTGAACCTTTACTTTACTGGATATTTTGCTTCTGATTTATGACAAAGACAGTTTGTCAAAGTAAAATGTCTAAATATAAAACTAAATAAAATGTTGTAAATCATCAGGACGTGTTGTGGTGTGTGAGGAATAAAAGGGAAACCTTCAGGATGGTGGGAGTAACGCTCCGTCTCACCGTGCCGGACGCAGTAGTTTACTGTAACACTTGGCTCAATTGCTTTGATTTTTAAGATAAATCTGATATTTTTTTTGCTCACTATGGAACTTGAGTAAAGGCCCTGAGGGATAGTAAAGCTGAGCAGGAGTCCAGATGAGGATATGGAAAATAAAGATGCAGAGAAGCAACAGAAAAGAGAGGGATCTCAGCCAAAAAGTTCAGCCACAACATCACTCCTTTTTCCCCGTTCTGCACGATCAACAGTTTTTATAACTTCCATGAGGCAGTCAGACCAGCCAAAAAAGAGAGAGAGATAGAGAGAGAGAGAGAGAGAGAGAGAGAGAGAGAGAGAGAGAGAGAGAGAGAGAGAGAGAGAGAGAGAGAGAGAGAGAGAGAGAGAGTGGGGGGTGTGAGCAGCTACTGCAGGTTAAAGGAGAGACAGAGCGAGTGGGAGGAGGGGACTAGTCTGCCAATACCTCTCTCTCTCTCTCTCTCTCTCTCTCTCTCTCTCTCTCTCTCTCTCTCTCGCTTTCTCTTTCTCTTTATCTCACCTCCCTTTTTGCTCTACATAACGGCGTCTGGCAGAGATGGCAGAGAAGCAAGAGCTCAGAGAAGACAAATGGAAGGGAAAGAGTGAGAGAGAAAATGGGGCGAGACAGAAAAAAAGAAGGACGAGCAGGAGGCCGAATTAGAAAAATATACAGAGGAAAGTGGAAACCCGCGGCTGTGGCTTGGCCTGGCCTCCTGCCCAGCCGGGTCTCTGTCGGCAGTGTCGGATCTCTCCTTCATGCCAGAGACAGCTGGAGGTGTCAACAGTCAGCCGAGTCCCGGAGCCAAAGCTCGGCCGATGTTTGCGCACACAAACCGTCCTCCTGTCACAATACAGACGACGCCCATCCGTCACACGGCGAGCTCCACGTTTCTCAAGCTAGTCAGAAATCCCTTTATGAGCCAACAACCTTAACACAGATTTACCGAGTAGATCCTGATGAAAGCTACGTACAAAAAATAAAAAAAATCTTGTGTCCCAGGACTGTAGGAAAAGTCGTGAACGGTTAAAGTCAGGCTGAGAGGCGAGGAACTGAAATCTGTTACAATTCCTACGAGTTTTGCACGAGATCAGTTTCCTAAAAACTGTAAAACTGTTGAGTAAAGCTGCTTTTGAGAAATGGAGCCTTCGCTACCTTTTTATGAGGGATGTTTGGATCGCTGATGCTTTCAGAAAGTAAAGCCAGCGAACCTTTCAAACTAACAGACGCCTGGTCAGATCTTTGAGCCCGTCGCCGTGAGAATACGTCAATGCCGTTATTACCTCAGGGAACAAACACGAAACGTCAAACACGAGCGACACACCAAATAATTAAGGATTAGAAATGCCATGAGGCCATAACCTTCATATAGGTTTAGATCCTGCTGAATAAAAGGAGCTCCTATGAGTCCTCAGGACTGTACGATATGCTGGGAACGTTGTGTTAAAGCCTGAGACAAAAGAACGCAAAAACTTCTCGTCTGCTCACAAGTCCTACCAGATCGGGTTGCTGAAAATGTCAAACCCTTTAGCAAGGCTGCTTTTGAGACGGTGGACCTGCTCTGAGACATGTAGAGACGAAGGAACCCTCAGGAGAACATGCGTGCATTTTGAATTCCTTGTTGGAAAGTGAATTTAATGTCACATTGAAGGTCGGACCTTATGGCTTGTTTTCGAGAGAATGTTAATGATGTTTGTGCTTCAGCGATTAAAAATGTCCCCGAACAGAACCTTGATTTAGACAAAGCGAAGAAGTCGATTCATGAATTCAGTCATGAAGCTGTAGATTTAACGCATTAAATCTCAACAAAAAACACACTGGAATTCTTAAAATTTAAGAAAAATTAAAGGTGGAGTTCAGATTGGTGACGGAGCAAATCTCTCCAGTGTTACAGTTCCTATGAGGGAAGGAAACCACAAGCCGAAGCGATTAAACTACGACCGTGAAACTGCTGATATAATGATATGGTGATGAATCACGTCTCAGTACCCATCAATCACTGAGAAACAAAATGAAATCCATGTAAATCTGACGAAGATGACGATTTGAGGTTACGACGATTTTTCTTTTTTAGAGTTTGTCGCAACAATTAAAATGTAGGATTTTACTGATTTACTGAGAGCTACAGCTTTCATGGTCATACCTCAGGAACGAAAAATGTACCAGAGCAGAACAGACTAAAGGAACACTTAAGAACTCGCTCGACTCGAAAACTGGAACGTTCGCAAAACGATCCGAGAGACGACAAGCTTCGCTGATAAAAGCCGCGTAAAAAGAGCAGGAGATGTGGGGTAACAACTGGCAACTTAGCAAAATGTTCTCGCCTGTTACAATTCCTATGAGTTTTGCAGCAGATCAGGTTACTGCAAATTGTAAAACTGTGTGTAAAACGGCTGATGAGATGGCGTAATGGATGGAGCTCAAACCAGAGCGGGCAAGTATCACAGCGAGAGAGCCAAAGACAATAACATTAACATGTACTGTCCCAACTAAAGCCATCACTCTGCTGTCAGGAGCTCTGTGTTTCCCAAAGCCTTGATGCAAGTCAGGGGTTAAGGCTGCTAGTACAAATCATGCTGGGAGGGAATGTGTTTAATATACTGTCTTAATAGGTTCCAGAGAGGAACATGTCTGGCTATCAAATGTTCTTCCTTGAAAAGTGTCCTGTTGTACCTTTAGAAAGCACACAGCCAGGAGAGGAGAATGGATGAGCCAGTGCTCCAAATGACAGATAAGACCAGGCTTTTTCCATCGCTATTTTTTTAATTTCATTAGAAATGATATTTAAAAAAGAGAAGAAGAAGAAGAAGAAGAAGAAGAAGAAGAAGAAGAAGAAGAAGAAGAAGAAATGTCTGAAGTTAAATGAAATAAAGTGTGTGGTGTCTACAGGGAGAATGAGCACAGCCACATTCCTGCGAGGTGAAGAGGGTGAGCTGGCAGAGAAACTCCACCGAAAGTAAGAATGATGGAGTGTGATGGTCCTCAGTCCACAAACCCTACATCCCTTCAAACACCAGAGGAACTTCACCAAGCATCCACCAAGAAGACATGAAAAACAGAGTGAAGGGAGGTTTCCTAAAAACACTGCAGGACAAATATTACTCTAAAGATTAAAATGTTACGAGAGAACGCAGGTTCTTACACAGGAGAACATCCTCAAGAGTGCCTGTTTGGACCACGAATATCTAATGGACCTTGAGTGGACCTCACCTTTAAAACTTTTTTTTTTTTTTTTATTCTTGTTAGTCAGGAAAAAAAGGGAAAAAAAAAACATTTTTATTTCTAAGAAACTGAACTACAGGAATGCTAAAAAGAAAAAGAAAATCCCGACCACAAGAACTTTGTCCAAACTAAACCTAGTACTCCAAAACCAGAAGATTTCCCCTCATTAAAACATCTCAAAAAGAACAAGTAGAAAACCAACCAAATCTCATTACCATATCCCTCTCGGGACTCCTGGAAATGAAATCTAAACATTTTCAAGATCAAAAAATAATAATAAGAAGAAGAAGAAGAAGAAGAAGAAGAAGAAGAAGAAGAAGAAGAAGAAGAACGAATCACAGCAAAAGCAGCCAGACTCTGAGACTTGGAGGTTTCCCAAAGCATGGAGATATTCCCACAAATTATAGAGTGCTAAATAACTATTATGCAGCATTCTGAAATGGGAACCGAGTTAAAGACACAGCTCTAAGTCTTAGAACAAAGACGGGCGCTGATGCTAGTCAGGTTTTGCTAATGAGCTTCGGCGTGGAAGAATCCATTACTGTGAAAAAGCGCTGCACGTTCACAATAAATCAGACGCATACGCAGACATCGGATAAAAAAAAAGAAATCGGTATCTTTCCGCATCACTGAGCGCGCCAGAGTTCACATGAATCACATGTTTTCGTGATATACCTCCATTTCCTGCCGCCGCCTCCTTCACCCCGAGCATCACACAGGACACCATAAATAATAAATGCTTCCGAATTTTCTCATGGAATTCCCATTTGTGGTAAGGACAATTTCTTCAGCACTGAGGATTACTGTTCATTTCGTGTGCTGTCCTTTTAAGACGACCTGTTAGAAGGCCACCACCACCACCCCCACTACTCTGCCCCTACAACCCCTTCCACCCCATCTCTACAACCCCATCAGCTATAAATCCAAGCACATGACTCTCCAACATTACTGCATTTCACTTTTATTCCGAGAACGTTATTTTTCTTTCATTCTTTTCTTTCATCACACGTTTCTTCCGCAATCCAAGCTCACTAACACTTCAGTCATTTGTCCAGGAGACTTTTCCTCCCCATGACACGATACGACTCGGAGCTGAAAAGACGGGACGGACTCGAGATTACTCAGAAAAATGAGTCACATAAAAAACATAAGTAAATAACGAGCGAGACGTGTCGCATAACTTCAGCAAGAAATCACCTTAACATTCTGTAAGGTTCGGCCAAAAGGGCTGAAGAATAAATACGGTCTAATCGAAGGGGTCAGGTTTTTATCTCGCCATCTTCAGGGTCGATCTCTTTATCATTATTATCTCATGAGCATTTTTATGTGCTTTTTTTGGGAGAAAATGACAGACCTTCTATATTTTGGGTGTTTTTTAGTGGGGGGGGAAGAAATTTTCTAAGGTCATTTAAGAGAATTAAAAATATTTTTTTTATTCTATTATTCCATTCTATAAATATAATTCTAATTTTTAAATTAAAAAATAATATACAGCATTATCCAGAACACGCTGCCAGTGCTCAGCACAATGACAGTGATTGATTGACAGCTGCTCAATGACTGCAGCTGAGCGCTCATCTCCTGTTTCAGCTGTTGTGTCTCTCGTTCTTCTCACCTTGTAAAGTTCCTCGAGCAGCGTTGGAGAATGGAACAGGTGCTGCTCCACCTCAGGGTCTGATTCACGGCACCAGCCTGAGCTGCAAAGAGGGACTGTTGTTGAATCACATCAAACAAACACCAAACACACACCAAACTATCACCAAACACACACCAAACAAACATCAAACAAACACCAAACACACACCAAACAATACATCAAACACACACCAAACAAACACCAAACAATACATCAAACACACACTAAACAAACACCAAACACACACCAAACAAACACTAAACAAACACCAAACACACCAAACAAACACCAAACACACACCAAACAAACACCAAACAAACACCAAACAATACGTCAAACACATACCAAACAAACTCCAAACAATACATCAAACACACACTAAACAAACACCAAACACACACCAAACAAACACTAAACAAACACCAAACACACCAAACAAACACCAAACAATACATCAAACACACACCAAACAAACACCAAACAATACATCAAACACACACTAAACAAACACCAAACACACACCAAACAAACACTAAACAAACACCAAACACACCAAACAAACACCAAACACACACCAAACAAACACCAAACAAACACCAAACAATACGTCAAACACATACCAAACAAACTCCAAACACACGCTAAACAAACACCAAACACACATACCAAACAAACTCCAAACACACGCTAAACAAACAGCAAACACACACCAAACAAACACCAAACACACGCTAAACAAACACCAAACAAACACTAAACAAACACCAAACACACCAAACAAACACCAAACAATACATCAAACACACACCAAACAAACACCAAACAATACATCAAACACACACTAAACAAACACCAAACACACACCAAACAAACACTAAACAAACACCAAACACACCAAACAAACACCAAACACACACCAAACAAACACCAAACAAACACCAAACAATACGTCAAACACATACCAAACAAACTCCAAACACACGCTAAACAAACACCAAACACACATACCAAACAAACTCCAAACACACGCTAAACAAACAGCAAACACACACCAAACAAACACCAAACACACGCTAAACAAACACCAAACAAACACTAAACACACACCAAACACACACCAAACAAACACCAAACAATACATCAAACAATACATCAAACAATACATCAAACACACACCAAACAAACATCAAACACACACCAAACAAACACCAAACAATACATCAAACACACACCAAACTAACACCAAACACACACTAAATGAACACCAAGCAATAAATCAAACACACACCAAACACACACCAAACACACACTAAACAAACACCAAAGAAACACCAAACACAGACCAAACAAACACTAAACAAACACCAAACAAACACCAAACAAACACCAAACAAACACCAAACACAGACCAAACAACCACCAAAAACACACCAAATAAGTCTAAACACAAATCATCATTTACCAAACATACATTAAAAAAATAAACTAATAAATAAAATAAATAAACCGTTTGCACAGATGTAAATGTGACTCTGACTGTAAACATCAAACGAACAAGACGGCATTCACTAAATTCCAGGGGTTTCGTTACCACGACGTAAAGTGGGCGTGTTTACGGAAAAACACCCTCTTTAAAAAAACAGCATACTACGACGGACAAAACAGTCATACAGATAGATTTATTTTAGAAAACAAATAAACAACCAAAAACTACGGTTATGGTTAAGGTTAGGGTTAGATGATCAAATAGGCCACGCCTACCTGATGACGCAATATCTGTTACGCTGTTCTGAAATCCCTGGAAATAAGTGCATCCCGAACATGACAAGGATCACCAACCTTCAACTGATCTGGAACAGTCAGTAATTCCGGTTGTCCAAACCCATACTGTGTGATCAGGTTCTGAAGAAAGAGTTGCATTCGATGGACGTGGACGTGGCAGGCTGCTGTCACGCCGCGGTAATCCAGCGCTGAGGGGAAACAGGAGCAGGACATTGATCGACCTTCTCACACTGATCAGTATTGTGCTGAGGCAGGTGATGCAGATCTCCACCGAGACCTCGCTGCTGTCAGATTCACTCGTTGTCCTCCACAAATCAGGGCAAGAGACAGGAGGACTTCAGCAAGACGGTCAGAGAAAAGGTCAAAATGATGCCTTCTGGAGCGGTGAAGTCAGTTTTACGGCCGTGCTGATTATAAATTACGGACAAAGCAAAATAACACACTTTTAGACTTTCAGAACTTCATGACCATAAAGTTTAACAATGAAGGTACATGAATTATGCTAACTGTGCTAGTAATGTACACCAGTCAACAACAGTCTGTTATTTCCTTCCAAACTCCTCCATGAGGTCGTATATGAGATGAAAAGCTAAATCCACACACACACACACACACACACAAACATATATATATATATATATATATATATATATATATATATATATATATATATATATATAGTTGTTTTTTTCTTAATAAACAGTAGAAAAACTAAAGTTTAGATGTCTTCTTGTACAAAGTTTCATGTACATTACATGGCATGTGCAACCCATAGGTAGCTGAACCCTCCCTCTGAGTTTGATTGACAGATGAGTGTATTTACATATGTGTAAGAATTGATGGAGGACTTTGTTCTCCAGATGAACATTTAAAGGAACAGAGTGAGGTCACATAAGGTCAATAGTCACATAACGTTCTTCTTGTTGTGACTCTGGTCTCTCTCAGATTCAGCTGAGACTCATCCATCTGCAACACAACCAGGAAGAGACGAGGCCAGAAATATCAGAGCACATCCTCCTCGTCTGAAATACCCTCAGCGCACGAATCCTGATAACTCTGTCAAGATACACAAGCTGCTTCTTTTAAAAAGTCACGTCTTCTCACGCTGCAAAAATGCAAAGCAATAATAAGCGGGAACGGCAGCAATAATCAGATTTCTCTCCTTGTCAGGACTCTTATTTATTACTGTGAACCTGAAAGGAAAAGTCCCATCAGGGGTGAGTGAGGTCCGAGCCAGACTCGGCTCCAGGCTGCGATATGAGGTCATGTGTACGCAATGTTGATACGCAGCGTTTCTGCTGCAGAGATTTCACGTGCCACTCTCCAGAGGACCTCTGAGAGGGTGATAAGTCTGAGCGTCCTTCAGCAGATCACTTGTATGTGTTGTACTTGTCTCAGTGTGTGTGTGTGTGTGTGTGTGTGTGTGTGTGTGTGTGTGTGTGTGTGTGTGTGTGTGTGTGGCTTTTGGCATCAGCACAACTTCGCTACTTTAACACACTAGCTGACAAAGAGACAAATAAACAACTGTGACTCTTTAACACTGGACATTACATCCTGAATCCTGCTGACATTACATCCTTGCTACTGTCAGAAACAGATCACTCCACATCGACTCTAAATACACTGCCTCGACTCATACGGAGGCAGATTTCCACAATGTTAGTGTTAGCATTATTCTGTCACTACATGCTACAAGCTCTGGTGATAAGGTTATACATTATATACATGAAACTCTTCTTTAGGGGGAAACGTTTTATCCTGCTGCTTACTCACATCACAGAAGCTAAACGAGTTTATATTTCTGTTTCAAGTTGACCTCATAGACAAAAGGAACACCGTCTATAATACTGAATGTGTATGGAATTCTTAAGGGAATGCTGAACTGCATGGAATGCTTAAGTTTATGGAATACTAACATGTTGAATTCTGAAGGGAAAAGAATTCTGAAGCGTACAGAATATTCGTGTGTAAGGAACACTGAACTGTGAGGAATGCTGCAGTTTTGGAATACTGATGTTCTAAAGGAACAGTGACATCTAAAGTCTAGGGAACGCTGAAGTGACACAATACTGAAATATCTGGAATGCTGAAATTTAGAGAATATGGAACTGTAGAGAATTTGAAGTATAGGAAATACTAAACTGTGTGGAATACTGAATTGTACAAGACTCTGGAGTTTAGGGAATACTGAGGTGCATGAAACAATTTAGTACAGTATAGATAATATAGTGTAAGTGACTGTAGTGTAGAGAACACTGAACTATACGGAATACCGAAGGATAGGGAATGTTGAAGTCTAGCAAGTTTGTAAGTATAGGGAATACTGGTGTAAGGAAAAAAGTGGGATGTTGTCAAATGTCTCTGAAAAGTTTATTTTGAGTGAAATTTACGAGTTCGATGCTGAGCTCTGAGGTGAACGATGATGACACTTAAGCTCAGCACATTAGACTTTTACTCTCAAATATGTGTCACTCAACACAGACAGAGTGGGATTTATGATATACACACACACACACACACACACACACACACACTGTGTTACATGACACTGGATGGTTACAGTGACACCGTTTGCTCATGATGTTTTGATCCGGAACAAAATGCACTCATTGGCAGCTGATACATACACTTTATTATTCAATTAGAAAATTACACACCAGTGCGGCAGCAAAACGATTCTTCATAATTTTATGCTCCGGCTGATATTACAAACTGTGTCATGACTGTCTTGATGGCTCGGACCTCAACTATGTAACTCAGCACTTGATGCGGTTTTGTTCAAATAAACACTAGATGTTCGATTCTGCCACTGCGTAGAGTTGTGCAGCTGTTCGTTCTGCTGCGATTCCGCACCGCTGATCCATTTCAGACTTCGGGAAGCTCTGGTGTTATTTATTTACCTCAGAAAAAGAGACAATGCATGACATCTCC
>NC_062534.1:740935-760935 GCF_022655615.1 Tachysurus fulvidraco
CATGACCTCAAAGAAGACATTATTGCTGCTGGGAAGTCTGGGAGGGTTATAAGGCTGTCTCCAAACAATCTGATATTTACTGTTCTACAATGAGCGACTGTTTACAAATGAGAGTCCCAGAAAATTCAGTCCAAGATCAGACCTTAAAAAACCCAAATACTACACCTGGGTCATCATACACAGCCAAACCGAGCTAAACTAAAGCTTGCTTTTCACCATACATGTGGCTGTGCATGATTTGGTGCGAGATGAAAACACAATGCCATCTGATCTTGGACACTTCACACTGATCTGATCGGGTTTGCAGGCACAGGAGCTGGGAAACTTCATAGAGACAGTAATGAACTCCACTTTACTGCAAAATATTCTTAACAGAATAAAATCTGAGCTGAAATTATGTCATGCTACATGACAAAGATCCCAAACACACCAACACACACACACACACACACACACACACACACACACACACACACACACACACACACACACACACACACACACACACACACACACACACACACACACACACACGTCTCAATAGCCAAATAAGTAAAAAATACATGTGTTGGAATGGCCATGTCAAGGTCCAGACCTCAACCCCACTGAGATGCTGTGGCAGGATGTTAAGAGAGATGTTTATTAACCATTCATCTTCAACATAAATGAACTGGTACAATGTTGAAATGTGGCTGAAAATATCTCTAAAAAGATGTGAGAGACTGAAACTCTGCATTAAATACACCATTAAAACTCCTACAGAACATCTGTAGTCCAAGTGACTTAGTCCTACATTCAATAAGAGCGCTTATTTTTCGGAATGTTGGGTTTTTTGGGGGGTTTTTTGGAAGAAAAATAATATTGAAACACATTAAAATCTGTTGTTGTTGACACCTAAGGTTAGTTGTGTGTAGACGTTGTTAAGGTGGTTGTTTTTAGGTCCTGATCAATAAAAACGCAGAATTGGAGGTGGATATACAGTAGTTTAATGCTAGTTTGTATGTTAGCCTGTTTACTATGATGCTCGTTATAGTTATAGGGTTAGCATGTACATGTAGTGTATATACAGGTAAGTGTATATATAATGTACATAAGATTCAGGAGGCTATTGGATTCAATAATCAGTCAATTCAAATGAGAGATATTTAAAAGCATTCGCTCCTGCTGAATGTGAGTTTAAAGTTCACATGCTAGTACGAGCTAGTCATAAAACAGAAGTTATTAATCCAGCCGTATGGCTAAAAACATTATCGCTTCGCTCAGGGTTTCTCCTGATATTAAATTAGCAGCAGTAAAGAAGCTGTATCACGTCACTGATGGACATTTGGTGCCGCAGTAAATAAGGTATTAATAGTTTATAAACCGGAGCCAGTGTTTGAGTGAGATTTAAATATATGGTTCGGCAGCTAGTGCTGTGTTAGCCTGTGTGTGTGTGTGTGTGTGTGTGTGTGTGTGTGTGTGTGTGTGTGTGTGTGTGTGTGTGTGTGTGTGTGTGTGTGTGTGTATGTTTGTGTGTATGACTACTGTTGGCCTCGCTGGTGCTTCGTCCTTCCTGCCAGATTGTGACTGTTAACCGCAGCATGTGTAGAACTGCAGTAATATTATTGGCTTTATGAAATCCTGAAAATCTTTCAATGGTTTCGAGAGCCGTTAGCAAATCGTCCATGCTAATTTGGCTAATCAAGGGCTCTTGTTGTCGTTAAGCCAACAAGGCAGTAAAAATTACGTAGCTCAGGCTTTAAATGAGAAGTGCTGCTCTGTGCGACATGCTCGCAGTCTCCCTCAGCCCCACTCTCCTTCTCCACGTTTCGACTTTAGCATGTTAGCGGTACGTAAACTGATCCAGTTTAGGATTTACAGCTTTGGGTAAAACTAAGCATTAGCTGAAAAGTGGAGCACAACCTTTGGAGGTGCAGTGAAATGGCATTTAATTATTTAAAATAGATTAGGAAGGAAAAAGAATCCAGAGATACAAGTAACTTTGAAATGTAATCGTTCATTGTAATATTTAAAGGTGCAGTAAGCATTATTAGCATTAAAATGGCTAGCATTTGGATTTATCTTGTTTGTAATTTCTTATTAGTTCTCTTGTTATTGTGCTTGTAAAGCTGTTATAATCCCTTAGCATTAAAATGTACATCTGAATTTATTCCTGCTAGTGAAGGTAACAATTTAAAGGTAAAAGCTAATTTAAAAAAAAGCACTAATCAAATGGTTAACTCTCACGTAAACATTTAATAGATTTTTTAAAGCTAAATCATATTATGTGAATTTCAATCTAACTTGTAAATATGAATTTTTTAAAGACAAAAACATATAAAATCCAAGCAGTTCCCTGCTTTAGATAATGTAACTTATGACAGCTTTAAAATTTAATCATTTGTCTTGTTTAAATATTTTAAAGGGCAGGAAGCAGATTCGGCTTTAAAATGTATAGTATTTTTGGGGTTGTTCGGTTCGCCGTCTGTTCTTCAGGATGAACGATGAGTCGCTAGCAGAAATAAAAGAGAGACGTCTTCTCCAAACCTTGTCTCATGTTTTCTATCCTGATTTTTTTTTCATCAAGAGAAAAAGAAAGTCCTAGATTTTACTCCTTAATAAAGTTAGAACACTGATTTTTGTATAGATAAAAAGTTCCACGTTGAACTTGAAGATTGAAGATTGAAGATTGAAGATTGAAGATTGCCTTGAAGATGCAGCCTGGACAGTGCAGTGTACGATTAGCTAATGCTAGTGCATAATGCTTCGTTATAACTGATGCAAATATTAAAGCAGCATCTTGTAACTATTTCTATATTCTTTTCTGGCTATGTTTTTTTTTTCTAAAACATCTCACGTCACACTGAGGCAACAGCAATAATACTGACTGGTATAAAGTGCTAATAAATACTCAATATCTGATAATTATGTTCACTTTTTATAAATATAATAAGAAGGTTTTATGAATACCATATTTTATGTTATGTACACTATACATTTACTTATGTCTGTACGTCAGTACCAATCATAAACTCATGTGATAGTGAGACTACTGACATAGATTCTCATAAACATATTAAATAATGAAATATTTTATGTATAACTTTGTGTTCCATATTGATTTGCTTATAAGTGTGTTATTACATATCTACAGACACATCTGTCTATTAGGTGTTGTGGAGTAAGTCCATGCTTTATGAATGTGTTTTTTCTTTTCTGTCAGTATGTATGTATGTATGTGTGTGTGTGTGTGTGTGTGTGTGTGTGTGTGTGTGTGTGTGTGTGTGTGTGTGTGTGTGTGTGTGTGTGTGTGTGTGTGTGTGTGTGTGTGTGTGTTTGTGTTTGTTTGTGTGTGTGTGTGTGTGAGAGAGAGAGAGAGAGAGAGAGAGAGAGAGAGAGAGAGAGAATGTATGTGTGTGTGTGTGTGTGTGTGTGTGTGTGTGTGTGTGTGTGTGTGTGTGTGTGTGTGTGTGTGTGTGTGTGTGTGTGTGTATGTATGTATGTATGTATGTATGTATGTATGTATGTATGTATGTATGTATGTATGTATGTATGTATGTATTCACTGGCTATGAATTCTTTTTCCATTACATAAATCAGTTCACTTAATTAATCGCCATGTTTTGAATAAGGACATAATACTGACATATCTTTTTTTATCACATAAATATTATATTTAATGCATGTTTTATGACGTTATTATAAAAGAATATTTGTGCATGATAGGTGCCTAGCCCTTGTACTCACACCCCCACCCCCTCTTATCTCACCCCTGTGTTCAACGATTATGAATGTGTCATAAGTTAATTTATAAATCACTTTTTGAACAGTTATAAACTGCTAAATGATAAACACTCGCGCGTTTTTATTCTCTTATATTCAGTATATGTTCAGTACACATGCACGTGCCATTAGAATGTCAATTAATTTCAGAAATCGTTTTAATATTATTATAATACTGACATAAGGTGTTTATAGATTTTAGTGTATTATTTTGTGATTATGTGGCTTAATGCACGTTTTGTGACAACACAGCGATGGAGGATGAAATAAAATAAATAAATAAAAACAGACATCGTGTCCGATTTGAGCAACTCTTCGCTCAGACAGATTTTTAGGTAAAACCCCAGCAATACGTGGTGCTTTTCAGCTCCAATAATCAGGCGCTTGTGGGACTCCCTCATTAATTACCGCTTTAATGGATGTATGACCAAAAATGTTAAAACAGGATTAAGGCTTTGCTTCAGATGAAAATGAGCCTCCGGATCTTTAAAGAGCGTTTTACATCCCGGCCAGCTGTTCACTTCACTTCACTTCACTTCACTTCATCTGCGTGGGCCTTAAACACACACACACACACACACACACACACACACACACACACACACACACACACACACACACACACACACACACACAAATTAAATTCCATTCACATATATAATGGACTCGTTATATTCCACTTTCAATGTGTTACTAATTAGAAAACGACACTAAAGCGTCACTTCGCTTTAATTCTGTGAATAAAACATCATCGTGAGAGTATCAACAATTCTGTAAATATTATCGGTTTAGATCTGCTTTCGATAATTGTATTGTATTTCGGCCTGTTTTACAAATAAATTGTTCAAATATCCCGCGGGAATTAACATCGATTTCTCTGAAACAAACCCGGTGCACATGGTGTGCGCAATTAAGAGAAAATTTCACATCAAAAATATGTAAATATTTAATATCTAATTACAAACAGACACGCGCACACGTATATAAGAGGTAATGTGTATTATTCTAATATTAGGATTAAAACAGAAAATAAATACATGCAAAATGTGTATAGATAAGTTCCGGTAGTAGAAGAATAGAAATGATAAAATATATTATTATTATTATTATTATTATTATTATTATTATTATTATTATTATTATTATTATTATTAACTCACTTAGCCGAAAATATATATATAATTGTATGCGCCATTAAATAAATTCTATTAAAATAAATATAAAAAAAACAATAAATTATCTTAATATTCTGTGTTTTAATCTTGTCATTTAGATATGTTGTTTATTGTTTGGACTATTAATTTAAACCTAATTAAGGAGACGCAGAACTCTACACACACATACATAAACACACACACACACACACACACACACACACACACACACACACACACACACACACACACACACACACACACACACACACAGCGCACACGCCCACTGGTTGTGGGTCAGAGCTCGCGAAAGGGAGGAACGTGCAACGCTCGTCTGCTCTCTCTCTCTCTCTCTCTCTCTCTCTCTCTCTCTCTCTCTCTCTCTCTCTCTCTCTCTCTCTGTGTGTGTGTGTGTGTGTGTGTGTGTGTGTGTGTGTGTGTGTGTGTGTGTGTGTGTGCGTGCGTGTGTGTTAGGAAAATAAAAGTTGCTGCCGCAGTCCCACGCACTCCAGAGAGAGAGAGAGAGAGAGAGAGAGAGAGAGAGAGAGAGAGAGAGAGAGAGAGAGAGAGAGAGAGAGAGACCTGCTGAAGTCTCGCATTGTGTTTTCATCCCGCACCGAAACTCATGCGACTGCACAAAAAACCACCAACACGCCACGCACTCACAACACACAGTACCGCGTTTCCACGCACCGTGGACAGGAGGACAAAAGCCGAGCTGGACCGACCTGCTGGAGAACATTCATGTCGCAATTGTGGAATTATTCTCTTTGAAGAAAAGAATCGACACGAATATACACACATATACACGCGAGAGACACAGAGCCAGTGTTAGTACACGGTAAGTGCAAAGTTCGGGATGGTGTTTTGGGCGCGCGTGCATGAAAATGATTCAAGTTTTTCCCTTTTTTTTCTTTTAAAGTGGATTTTGGTCAAGATTTAATCGGATTTGCAACTATTACTATAACACAGAAGAGCAAATCAGACTAATTGAATGTAATAATATTCTAGAATATTCTGATTCGTTATTAATTATGTAGCTGATATTAACATTAATACACAAGTGCTTTGCAGCCTGGAAAAGAAAAGAAAAAAAAGAAAAGAAAAGAAAAACGATTATAATTTAATAATTATTTGTATTAGTTTATATTTTATACAAATTTTTTTTCACACATTATTAAACACATTAAAGATGGGATGATTTATAGCTTAAAAAGTTCAAAAGAAAATGAAAGTTTTGATTTCTTAACTAACAATATCAAAGATAAAGCTGATGTTAATGCTGATAACATTAATACACATATTAACACACACACACACACACACACACACACACACACACACACACACACACACACACACACACACACACACAGAGAGAGAGAGAGAGAGAGAGAGAGAGAGAGAGAGAGAGAGAGAGAGAGAGAGAGTCAATAACTTTCAAATTTCAAAATGATTTGAGAACATGTACAAAAATGTAGAAATAAAATAAAATTAAACCTGACAAAGTATACATCAGTTTATAATCACATAGTACAGATTACAGAGATAGCAGCCATGTTCAATATTTTAAAGATAATTAAACGGCACGGCAATAATATATTTTGATTGTTTAAATCATATTAAACTAAACAAGCTTAAGAGAATAGTCACGTGGTTTGAACAGATTAAACTGTTCATTTATATAATTAAATTATCATTCTAATTTTCCAATTAGGAAACAAATGATAAATGTGAAAATCCTTTAAAAAGTAAAAAAAGAGTGTGTTTTTTGTTATTATTATTATTATTATTATTATTATTATTATTATTATTATTATTATTATTATTATTATTATTATTATTATTTAAATAGAATAATCGAGCACTTGGTATGAATACAGATCTCACAAATAACTACTTTACAGACTGAAAATTAATTATAACTAGATAACGACGAAAGGATGTTCCACCGACTGAACTAAAAATATATAAATAAATAAACAAACAAATAAATGAACAAATTCTTTATATTAGTTATATTATATTTCAGTTATTTATATTGAAAGCCAGTAATTCATCAACATTTTCGCGGAGATTCAAAATACAAGACAAATCATCAGCAGTAGAATTAAAACAAATTCATCACCCAATATCATACTATTACTACTACTACTACTACTACTACTACTACTACTACTACTACTACTAATAATAATAATAATAATAATAATAATAATAATAATAATAATAATAATAATGATGATGATGATGATGATGATGATGATGATGATGATGATAATAACAACAATAATGTGTCATTTCTGGGATTATTGATCAGAAATCTGATCACACACACACACACACACACACACACACACACACACACACACACACACACACATCATACATGCACAAAGGACGTGTGTGTGTTAACAGCGGGCAGATTTCGCGGTGTCGATTATCATAATCAAACAGAGCAGCGCCGCACTAATAAAGGCCATCTGTGTGTTATTACACACACACACACACACACACACACACACACACACACACACACACACACACACACACACACACACACACACACATAATGAATTTAGTAATATCCGACCGACAGACATCTCAATCACACACTAATCCCGCTGATTTTACCGCCCAATCACTCCACCGACTTCCTGCACCCTGACACACACCATACACACACACACATACACACACACTCGCACCCAGGTATTCATGCATGCATGCATGCACATGTGCACAAACACGCGCACACACACTCCACCTTAATTAGCGCGGTCTCGGAGGGATTTCAAAACAAATGAAGAGGGACCTGACGCACTTCCGGTTTCAAAGCCAAATACTCCATCCAGTGATGATGATGATGATGATGATGATGATTCTTCTTCTTCTTCTTCTTCTTCTTCTTCTTCTTCTTATTATTATTATTATTATTATTATTATTATTATTATTATTATTATTATTATTTATGTATTTATTTATTTATTTTGTTGTTGTTGTTGTTGATATTATGCCCTAACAAATCGTATCTTCTTTTTTTGTTTTTTTTGTTTTTTTTTTTACAGATATTGAACAATAAACTAAATGGATTCTCACTGCAGAAAACTTGTGTCAACGTGTGTGCAACTGGGTGAGTAAATCCGCCAATTTATTCATTCATTCATTTGTTTGTTTGGGGTTTTTGTTTATACTCACGCATCTCTGGAGGTAATCCTTAATTCAATAATTATTGTTTGAATTATTATTAATTCACTTGTCGGCTGTTTAAAGGAAACTTCCTTCCACATCATCTTTTCTTTTCTTTCTTTCTTTCTTTCTTTCTTTCTTTCTTTCTTTCTTTCTTTCTTTCTTTCTTTCTTTGTACAACAGCATTGTTTGTCTCTGATGTTTTTAAATAATTGCATTATATTTTTCCCCTTTTGATTTCGGCCATGGGAAAAAATTCTTATTATATTTATTTTGTTCACTTATTTATAATCTTTTACATTTGATTTTTCTATATACTCTTCTTTGTGTGTGAGTGTTTTTTATTTGGTAAGAAGGAATAACAAATATACATACATATATAAAGGCTTGGTGTTATATAACGCCTTCCATTTAATCTCTGTTTATTTGTTACAATTGGCTTTGAGATAGAAATTCTTTTGTGTTTGAATATCACCGCCTCAGCAGTTGCTTTCATATTACTAGAAATAAATGTCACTTTATTGTAACTTTTTCTGCCTTTTATTGTCTACTAAGCCGTTTTATTGATTGATTGATGATTTATTTAATCGTCTCTTGGTTTACGGAGCTTGCTGTAGATTCTTTTGTGTGAATTCAACATAGCCTCAGAAGTTTCCTGTGGATCTGTTGATGATCTTTTTTAATGTAATTATTTCATTATTTAATTATCTTACACACTTTCTTTCTTTCTTTCTTTCTTTCTTTCTTTCTTTCTTTCTTTCTTTCTTTCTTTCTTTCTTTCCCTCAACTCTTGAATAAGAGAATTTATTATACACTGTTCCGTGTCTTCGCTCGTGTCATCGTGTGTGTGTGTGTGTGTGTGTGTGTGTGTGTGTGTGTGTGTGTGTGTGTGTGTGTGTGTGTGTGTGTGTGTGTGTGTGTGTGTGTGTGTGTGTGTGTGTGTGTGTGTGTGTGTGTGTGTGTGTAGGGTGGTTTATTGTGTCAGATGGACCCCTGGCGGTCTGAGCAGGAAGTGTAGTAGAAAATGAAGAAAACGAGAAGGTTATTTTTTTTGCTTTTTTTTTTTATCACTACACTTGCTCTCGGCTCATGTGTGTGTGTGTGTGTGTGTGTGTGTGTGTGTGTGTGTGTGTGTGTGTGTGTGTGTGTGTGTGTGTGTGTGTGTGTGTGTGTGTGTGTGTGTGTGTGGAGAATTTTTGAAACCGATTTCTGAGTGGAATAGTTGCTTTGTTGACTTGTTGATTGGTGATTTTTTATTTATTTCAAAAGTTGCTTCTGTGTGTTTGTTTCGCTCTTGAGCACAAGATGTATGTATTCATTAATGTAAGTATTCATTACTTTCACATATTTCCAAGTGATGTTTAGGTTTTGTTCCATTATTTAAATAGGTAAGCTCTGATGCAAAAGCGACTTACATTACAGTAAACTGTGTAGAGACGGATAGCAGTGGACTAGAGATCTGTAGGACAATAAATATATAGGCTATAACAAAAAATATAATAATAAAAAAAGAACATTTTAAAGCAAAAACAAATAAACAGTGCGGTATGATTGGGCGTTATAGACTTGTATTAGGTACTAATTTTCTATATAATACAATTTTTGAAGTAATACATAGAAATGTAGCGATGACGTGACTAAAGAAATAAAATTTTAAATAGTAAAATAAATATGTAGAAAATAAGCTAATAAATGGAAGGGTAAAAATGTAATAAAAAGACAACATGAAAAGGACGGGAGTGATGCAGGAGAAAGACTCTCTCTCTCTCCCTCTCTCTCTCTCTCTCTCTCTCTCTCTCTCTCTCTCTCTCTCTCTCTCTCTCTCTCTCTCTCTCTCTCTCTCTAATATATGCAGTCCACAGGGGGCAAAAACTAAGTGTGCACTGAAATCCTGCATGCTGAAGGGCAATAGAGTAATGGTGGAATGTGCTGTGCTCGGTAATCCTGCGGAAAAGCCTCTGTCCTCGCGCTCAATATTGACTGAATCGGTAATTAGCGCGTATGTAAATCCACAGCATCCTCAAATCCTGAATATGGCGAAATAATCCGGCACCGATCAGGCAAAAAAGACGACAGGAAAAAAAACTGCAAATTTAAACTGCATCAGTGTTTGCGAAAAATGCTCACGCTCCTGGCTATTATTATTATTATTATTATTATTATTATTATTATTATTATTATTATTATTATTATTATTATAAGTAGTAGTAGTATGTGTTGGTGTTGTAGTGTCTGAGATCATTGGCGTAATTAATTTTATATATAATTTGCGCAAATTTAATATCTGTCCATTTGTTTACTTTACAGTTATGAGTGAAACAGTATTAATTATGATGAATAATGAATCACATTCCTGCTACTTTTCTGTTGATTTTGTATGAATAACTCCACACCAACACTGGAATAAAAATCGATTTAAAAATCGATTCAACTATAAATGAATTCAGTTGTATTTGTACAGCACATTTTTATGTATTCGCGGATTAAATAAAGATTAAATAGAGAACTCAGGACTGTGAATGTAAATCAGACTGTTTTTTTGGAGGGCAAATAAAGGGTATGTAATAGACAGTTCCAGAAATCGAACGATCTTTCTTTATTGAGTGAAGGGAGAAAAAAATATATAAAACAACTACCGAATGAGTGAATAAAAGGGATTTAAATGTCCTTTAGAATTTAAAAAGGTTTGATTTTGTGACTAGATAATCATTAGTACTTCTTCATCATCTTCTTCTTCTTTCATCTACTAATCACTATAATGCATGACTAATTTAATTTGATTTAAAGGACTTTAATTAAGCCACAGCTCCGTGAATAACATGAATTGTTCAAATAAAAAAGAAGACTTTAAACATTTTTTTATATAAAAGTAAGAACACATTAGCCTACAGTTCACCTGTGGTTGTGGACATATTTATCTCCTTGTCGAGTTTTAGCGAACTGCACCATAACTATCACCACCATAACTATCATTCCAGATACAAATCATGATCATTTCCATCATGCACATTTCTAGGAGATGCTTTTCCTAGAAGAACACTGAAGCTTTTTCGGTGACTAATCGACTAATAATTCTGGGACATCTTAGAAACATGACTGCGCAAGGTGTGTGTGTGTGTGTGTGTGTGTGTGTGTGTGTGTGTGTGTGTGTGTGAGAGAGAGAGAGAGAGAGAGAGAGAGAGAGAGAGAGAGAGAGAGAGAGAGAGAGAGAGAGAGAGAGAGAACCGCACGAGTATCAGTCTTAATTGAGTAATGAACTGCAGAATAGAAACAAATTGAAATAAAAAAGTAAAATAGGTTTCGTCTTTAAACAGAAGTTTAGGATCCTGAACTTGTGTGTTTTTAAAACTGAGAATTTAGGGAATTTGGCTTCCAAACACGGAGCGCAGAAACCCAGACAGCCCCGAGGCCACAGGTTCTAGACAGAACTCAAGAGTGAAAGCAAAGAATTAACACCTACAGCACTGAACTGGCTATTTCTCGTCGTTTTGTCTCGTCAACCTGTCTGAATGCGGCTGTGTGTTCTGGCACAGCCGGCATGTTATAACATTCAGTTATAATACAGTAATAGTTCATACTCCAGTCCTCTAGACGAAGCAGTGTGCAGGACATTTAACAACTCCAAAGTCGCAGAAATCATATACTAAACAAATGCAAGGATGTTGAATGAAGTGTCCAATATACCATAATGCAACTTCTCTCAGAATAAGACATGGGTGCTTCTTTTTTTTCTTCTACAAAAAATGAATCGCATATGAAAAATATGTGAAATAACACAGTGCCTAAAAACCGCGTAAATGTAAATTTCACGTATGGATTATGTGATTATTGACGTGAAGATCCTGAGATTTATTTCCTTTTTCTTTTTTAAGTTGGTTGCTATAAAGTGGCTTCCTGTGTTTTGTGGGAACATCAATGTGGCCTCTAAAATCTTCATGCGAACACACACACACACACACACACACACACACACACACACACACACACACACACACACACACACACACACACACACACACACACACACAAACACACTCAGACAAACACACACATACCTCTCATTGGCTGCCGACGCAATCATGTGGACTTTGATGACCTGTCAAAAACGGTGGGAGGAGCCTAAGTGACGTCAGAGAGAGAGAGAGAGAGAGAGAGAGAGAGAGAGAGAGAGAGAGAGAGAGAGAGAGAGAGAGAGAGAGATTTGGACTGGCAAAAGAGCAGAAGAACAGCTGAAAGAGGGCTGGAAGAGAGAGATGGCAGTTTGAGAAATATGTGTGTGAGAGAAAGTGTGTGTGTGGATCTAATATCTGCTGCCTGTCTCTGTCAGTCTGCGCTCATTTACTGCTGCGATACACACATACACACACATACACATACACACACACACACACACACACACACACACACACTGCTCAGGGTAAACCTTCGGGTTGAGCTGGAAAATATTTTGTTTTTTAATTTTTGAGAAGAAGAAGAAGGTCTGATCTGAGTGAGGAAGGATCTGCTAAGCGGACACACACACACACACACACACACACACACACACACACACACACACACACACACGTCGCAGTGTGTCTTTTATTCCTGTTTTTTGAGTTCCGGAGTTTAAACCGAAAACGCGACTTGCATGTTTTTTATTTTATTGCTTAACCCTCGATGAACTCGATGAAGGATCCGCTGAGTTTAAATCATCACCATCATCACCATCATCACATCTCAGGAGGTTCCAAACTGATCACGGCTCTCCACATGGCCTCCAAACACGGAGTGGAAGGAAACACAGACACACACAGTCCTGAGGTTGCAGGTACGACCAGATTCAAGGAGAGAGAGAGAGAGAGAGAGAGAGAGAGAGAGAGAGAGAGAGAGAGAGAGAGAGAGGTCTTCATTTCGATCTCAACACCTAGGTTAAGGAATTAACACGTAAAGTGTTAAATTAGCTCTTAGTGTTGATGGAACACTTCGGAACCAGCCGGCTGTATATTTCATTTTGTAAATTGTGATGCGCTAAAGCAACAGGTGCTCATTTAACTGTGTGAACAATCACTTTAATAATCATAATTATAATTAGCCTCAAGAGTATAAATTATGTTAAAATTCTGACTGAAAATTCTGTCCTTCTGTAAAGAGCTGCGCGTTTTTTTTAACTAAGACATTTTATAATTTTTAAAAAGGAGCTGATTTTTTTTAACTTAATGAAGGAGGTAAATTAAGTGGAGTTGTGACTCGACATGAAATGTAAACCACATTGTATTCAGCTTGTTGTGTTTATTTACGTTGATTTATGTGCGCAAAAGTGTTTGTGTCTGTGCTGAAAACGTGTACGCGCGCGTGTATGAGAGAGAGAGAGAGAGAGAGAGAGAGAGAGAGAGAGAGAGAATTTGAAATTTAGAGAAATAAAGTGTGATTTTTTTAATTTAATTATCACGTGTGAATTCTTAAGTATTTTTAAGTATTTCTCAGCTCAGAGTCCGACTTAGAAACCTTTGGGTTATTTGGTTCCTTTAGGAAGAAGCTCTCTGGAGGCTCTTTAAATGAATCGACTCTCCTGAGACAATCGGAAAAAAATAAAAGCTCTTCTTCTTGGTTTGTGGAGCTGCAGTGATGTGTGTAATTTTTGTGAAAATTGGATTTCACCGTGTGTGTGTGTGTGTGTGTGTGTGTGTGTGTGTGTGTGTGTGTGTGTGTGTGTGTGTGTGTGTGTGTGTGTGTGTGTGTGTGTGTGTGTGTGTGAATAAAGCGCAGTGTGAATTGGAAAGCCATTTATTTATTTATTTATTTATTTATTTATTTATTTATTTATTTATTTATTTATTTATTAAAACCAAACCTCTTACACGGTTGATGAGACGCGTAACTGACCGTGAATGTTTGTCCTCAGCAGAACCTGCAGCCTGATCGTGACATTTTTAAAATAAATAATTATCTCTTTTTATTCTTCTTTCCTTTTTTTAATGTTTTGCTTCTGTAGAAAAAGAGAAAGTTCAGAGTAAAAACGAAGATTCTTCTGATGATCCGTCGAAGAAAAAGCGGCAGCGGCGGCAGAGGACGCACTTCACCAGTCAGCAGCTGCAGGAGCTCGAGGCCACATTCCAGCGGAACCGTTACCCGGACATGAGCACGCGCGAGGAGATCGCCGTCTGGACCAATCTCACGGAGGCGCGAGTCCGGGTATGAGAATAAATCATTTAAACAATAATTAAAATAAAAACGCAAATATACGTTCATTATAAATATATTAGCGCTCGCTGTTCTACTGTTCTTGAGTTTAAAGAAAAATATTATAAAATATTTATCTCATTATATTACACACACACACACACACACACACACACACACACACACACACACACACACACACACACACACACACACACACAAATATTTGTTAATAAATAAACTGAAGAAACCTTTATTTTATTGAATAAAACATGTCGCTAATAGTTCTTATAGCCAGCGTCCGTCTACGTCTTAGAGCTGATTGTTTACACTTTTATTCGGTATTAAGGTGATTTTATTTACATTTTTTTTTTATCCAAAGCGAGAGAGAGCGGAGAATAGGTGAATAATTTTCTCAGTATAGACCAGTCGTTAGCTCATTTGTGTGAACTGAATGGACCCAGACTGGATCTCTGAGGCACGGCGCAAATTCAGAATCTTAAAATTTTAGGGAAAAAAGTTTTTCTATGACGTACAGATATGATTTTTTTTTAAACAGAAGAATGTTAAAGTTCATAAAGATAATTGTGAGTGAACATTTAAATTAGCGATGTTCTATATTAAAGTTTAAAACTTATTATTGCACTTAATTAATAAAGTGTCAATACGCATATGATAAATCACAAAATGTTTATTTTTCTTAACTATCCAGATCTCTTTTTTTTTCATTCAATCGCATTAAAATTCTTAAACAGGGTTCTGAATCAAGTCTGATATTTTATGTCTTGAAATAAAGGTCAAATGTGATCTGTTTGAACTAAATTAAGGTCAATAAGTCTAAATGTGTTTGGTGTTGAGCTAATTAAGGCAGGGAAAAGCTTTACAGCCAACACAGGCAACACACACACACACACACACACACACACACACACACACACACACACACACACACACACACACACACTAATAGAGTAACATATACTGGTGTAAAAGAGGTGTAAAGCTTTGTGTTTTTTTGTGATTGCCATTCCCTTGTTGTGTGTTTAGGGTCAGAGTGTGTGTGGGGAGGCAACAAACAGACACACGCGCTATGGTTTAGAGTGGAATACACACACGCTGGGTTTGGAGGTGGAATACACATCGGGCGTTAGGGAGGAGGAGGAATACACACTGACAGCTAAAGCTGGACGTGTATTGGGATTTGGATGAAATGAGACACTGATAAAGAGCAGTTCGGTTAAAGAGCAGACAGAGAGATGAGTGAGACTATAAATCTGACACCAACAATTAAACGATGTGATGTTTTAACTTAAAAAAGTAACCTAAGCAATCTGACGGACTTGTGAACGACCACCATCTGAATATAAGTCTAAATCCACACGAAAGCGTGTGATAACAAAACGGTGTTAAACCGCCGCGTTTCCACTCCCACATGTGTAGAGGAAATAAACAAATAAACCCTTTATTTACCCCAAAACAAATCTGAAATGAAGTGGCACGGCCTGTTGTTAATAAACACTATAATGTAGCCGAAAACATGAATGTAATAATTGTAATTAAACGTGTTAAAGTAAATAAATAAAGTGATAAATACTCACTCGGCAATAAAACTCCAAACTGCACTTTTCCTCCCGCTGCCATCTCAACATCCTTATTAAATATATTTATACCTTATAATTAATTTAAAGAACATAACTGATGTTGAAACCCTTTAAGCTAATTAAAGCTATACACGCACAATTAAGGTAAAAAAAAAACATCTGTTCTTGATGGTACAAGATTCGCGACAAGAAACATTATTGTTCAGTGCCTTTATTTATGTTATAAGAAATTTAATATCCAGTTATTGTTGTTGTTATTCACCGTGTTAATAACTGTGTTATTCACTGTGAATAGTGTTTTCTTTGATGATCATTCTGTTAATACAAATGTATAATAATAATAACAATAACAGTAACAATTATTATTATTATTATTATCATTATTATTATTATTATTATTATTATTATTATTTATCTTTTATTATTTGGTTTATTTCAGGTTTGGTTTAAGAACCGTCGCGCTAAATGGAGGAAGCGCGAACGTAACCAGCAAGCTGAACTCTGCAAGAACGGCTTCGGCGCGCAGTTTAACGGCTTGGTGCAGCCGTATGACGACGTGTATCCGAGCTACACGTACAATAACTGGGCGGCGGCGGCTAAAGGGCTCGCTCCGGCTTCTCTCTCGGCCAAAAGCTTCCCATTTTTCAACTCGATGAACTCCATCAGCCCGCTGTCGTCCCAGGCGATGTTCTCCGCGGCGCCTCCGCCGCCTCCTCCACCTCCTCCTGCGCCGAGCTCCATCTCCTCCATGAGCATGAGCATGAGCTCTGGAATGGCCACGTCCGGTCTTAACGGCCTCAACAACCTGAACAACCTCGGCAACGCGTCACTCAACTCGCCCGCCGCGTGTCCGTACGCCCCGCCGACTCCACCCTACGTCTACCGGGACACGTGTAACTCCAGTCTGGCGAGTCTGAGACTCAAAGCCAAGCAGCACTCGAGCTTCGGCTACGCGGGAGTCCAGAACGCTGCCACGAACCTCAGCGCGTGTCAGTACGCCGTGGACAGACCCGTGTAGACGCACAGAAAAATCAAAATAGCGCAAAAAAAAGTTAAGAACTAAGAAATCCCAGGAAAAACCAGAACATGTTTTCGTTTTATTTTCCCGTCACAGATAAATAAATATTAAAATAAATAAAAGCGCACGGAAAATTAAGGACTGAACATCTCGGAAATCCTTGGACTTCATCTTTAACTTTTAATTTTATTTTCTTCCTAAATGAAACCTGGCACTACAGTGAAGAACGAATTAAAGCACCGAGGCTCGCTATCGTCCTCCTGCTCGTCGTCCAGATGGAGTTTGTTTTCAACAAATCAACAACAAATAAAGTTGGACGTTTCAGAATTTTCAGCGACGGGTGTGTAGCATTTATCAAGAAAAAGAACAACTAACAAACCCAGATAAGCTCGATTTGATTTCTCTTTCGCCTACTGGACTTTAAATGACTGGACTTCAAGTGTAAATATATGTCTGAATATCACTTCCAGGTTTGTAAGAGGCTTCGGGGCCTTTGGTTTAAAAAACTAAAAGAAAACAATCACTTTAACACCGCATGTGATGAATATGTCTTGCTTGCAGGTTAAGGGGGAATGTACATACTGAGCGGCTCCAGTCGAACCTGCCATATAAATTTATTATTAAATGTCTGTTGTGAATATAGATTTAGAGTAGAAAATAAAAACCCAAAAATGTTTCTGCGGGGATAAAAATGAATGAAATTGTTTTTTGCTCTGTGTATAGTACTACTATTTGGTACGGATTTTTTTTTCTTTTTGCAACAACCCAAAAATAATAAACTATTGTGTTTTATTTAATGGAAGTAAATACGCTGTCTGGTCAGGAGTTTGTGTGCAGGACGATTTGTCACAATGCTCTACTGCGTGTGTGTGTTTGTGTGTGTGTGTGTGTGTGTGTGTGTGTGTGTGTGTGTGTGTGTGTGTGTGTGTGTGTGTGTGTGTGAGAGAGAGAGAGATAGAGAGAGAGAGAGAGAGAGAGAGAGAGAGAGAGAGAGAGAGAGAGAGAGAGAGAGAGAGTACACACTTTATTACCAAATACACAACATGAAGTGTGTCAGACGTCCAGACCTGATTAGCGGCCCGGTTCAATATACATGTTAGAGCAGTTTGTTCGTTCAGGAGACAAATAACAAGAATACACACTCTAAGTAGGAAGGGTTTTGTTCTGTACCCTGATATGGCCTTAAGTAAGTTTGCAGCGTGAAATGAGCCGTGTTATTATTATTATTATTATTATTATTATTATTATTATTATTATTATTATTATTATTATTATTATTATTATTATTGTTGATAATTCCATTTTACACACACACACACGTGTGTGTGTGTGTGTGTGTGTGTGTGTGTGTGTGTGTGTGTGTGTGTGTGTGTGTGTGTGTGTGTAAAAAATGGAATCAATATAAAGGAAATGCACAAACACTAAATGCTCCCTAAACGCCGTGCCTACGAGCCCCGGCGTGCGCGCGCATAAAGTAATGAGATGATCAGGCTAACATTAGTAAAACATGGAGATTAAAGTCTTTACCATCTCGCGTAAGTAACGAATTTGTAGCACAAATTAACGAATTTCGGATGAAGTCGTAATAGAAAAATTTAAAAGCGACGGAATAACTTTGACCCTTAAAGAGTCACGAGTGGAGTGAAACTGTGCATTAGAACAAAATAAAACTAATAATAAATGTAAAATCAATACGTGACACTCAATACGTGACACTAACTACAGTATTCATACCATTTATTATGAACGATACAAACTTTCTACACATTTATATAAACCGTTTTATATTCTGATATTAAATATTCATATAACAGTTTGCATTATTATTATTATCATCATAATCATCATCATCATCATCATTATTATTATTATTATTATTATTATTATTATTATTATTATTATTATTATTATTATTATTATTAATTGTATAGGCCTGTTTGTTTCGGCCCCATTTTAACCCCTGAGTCATTTCTCTATTGTTGCTTTAGTCTAGACAGTGTGTGTGTTTGTGTTTGTGAAGTTCACAAACCCATCATTAGCCTCACAGTGATGAATGCACCTTCATACCTCTCTGAAAATATAATTATCCCAAGACTGGGCAAACAGAAATCACACACAGACACAGATCTCCCAGGGCAATGAGACTGTGTGTGTGTGTGTGTGTGTGTGTGTGTGTGTGTGTGTGTGTGTGTGTGTGTGTGTGTGTGTGTGTGTGTGTGTGTGTGTGTGTGTGTGTGTGTGAAAATCACAGCAAGAAGACACTAGCAGATAAAACTGATTAAACTTCCCTGGGAAATAAAGAAGCACAAAAACAAGCACAATGTTGAAATACACATCTGATTTTAACATTTGTAACATCAACAAAAAAAGACGTTTGTGCTCAAACAGAGGAAGAAAACTCCTGAAGTCCTAAAGCAGAGTCCTGACAGTGCCAGGAGACTCACAATAAATTACATGTAATAGCCAATTCATCAGTGTGAAATGTGTTTCCTCGCTAATGTGCTCAGAGAAGAGATCTAACTGATACTGAAGCATCCAGCCTGCTGTCTGGAGACCAATACACATCTCAATAAACACTGAGACATCACCCATCACTAAACAACATGAACACACACACACACAGAGAGAGAGAGAGAGAGAGAGAGAGAGAGAGAGAGAGAGAGAGAGAGAGAGAGAGAGAGAGAGAGAGAGAGAGAGAGAGAGAGGGGGACAGACAGACAGACAGAGAGGGAGAGAGAGAGAGGGACAGACAGACAGACAGAGAGGGAGAGAGAGAGGGAGAGACAGACAGAGAAAAAGAGAGAGACAGAGAGAGAGGCTTCTGACACCAAATTACAATTCTATAACATCTAGTGAACAGAAGTATAGAGATGGTTAGAGATTTGTCTCTTTATGATTTTTGATGATTCCACACTGGATCAATCCATCTGTAGTCCTGTGTACTGTGTACTTGACTTATCATTTTTCTGCTGAGAAATTAAAAAAAAAAGAATAATAATAAAGGTAATAGTTATCGTTAGAAGAGATCAGGCATGTTCAGATAATCACTTATTTATCACTGTGATGTTCAGTTACTGGTCTTGCTGATGCTCAAGAATAAAAACACACAAGCA
>NC_062534.1:768435-793435 GCF_022655615.1 Tachysurus fulvidraco
TGTGTGTGTGTGTGTGTGTGTGTGTGTGTGTGTGTGTGTGTGTGTGCGTGTGTGTGTGAGTGTGTGTGTGCGTGTGTGTGTGTGAGTGTGTGTAAATGTACGGTCATGGCAGTGTGTTACAGTATCTTTAAATCCCTTCAGTGAGAAAACAAAATGTCTCTAACATACACAGACTGTGTGAAATTATAATAATAGTCATTTTCAGTGAATAATGAATCTACTGCAATATAAAATGAGCCTTAAATGACATTGTTATCTGTAAGAGATTTAGTTGTAAAGGACATTAAACACGTCAACGCTTTCTGTTGTGCAGTGTTATAACCGCTCATGACCAGCAGGGGGAGACAGAAACTAATCCAATTCAACACAGCAGTGCGACCGAAAGAACAGAGTTCTCTCTGATTTCACACACATTATCCTATTCACATTATCCACATTATTTTAATATCTGTTTAATTCTTATTTTAATTATAAATGCGGCCCTAATATGTGTTTGTTAGAATATTATATTATATTAAATTGAATTCAAAATAAAATACATTACATTTAGAAGTAAAACTTTTATCAAGTAAATTAAAAGTGATTCTGTTTTCCACCACCAGGTGGCGCCTTTACAGGAATAACAGCAGAAATGTGAAGAAACTGGGCATGATTAAAGTTTTTCAGTCTGAATATAAACCTTTATTTTGTGTTTATTTGAATTTAATCATCTGCAGACTGTAATGATGTTAAACTAATGAACTCTTTTCTTTATCTTCTTTATATTTTAATGTTTGTTCTTATATGTTTTCTGTGTATCTCTTTACAACACGAGGATGTGAGTCACATAGAAGTGAAATTTATTGTCAGTTTATATTTTATACATATTTTATCTATAATATAACAACCTATGAGATATTTTACTTGACATTCGTGGCTTTTATCTATGAACTGTGTTTACATGACATTTGTAAGAATATCTACATGTAATAATGTTAAATTTTTAGTAACTAAAAAATATTAAACACACAATGTTCTGTGATGGAACTAATCCTCATGCGGCAGTAACTTCATGTCCCAAAACAATGTATTCCTTTTCTATAACAGGTGTACATTTGGCCTTTTAGTCACAAAGCATCAGGTTTGGCAGAAACCCAACACTACGTTGAGAAGACCATCCACACTCTGAAACATGGTGGTGGTGGCATCATTTTGATCATTATTCCTGGCAAGATGGCAGATGCTCTGCTCAGAAACCTTGGTTCCTTCATTCATGTGGATGTCACTCTGACAGAAGCACCTACAGAACCACCTTAACATTGCTGAAGACCAAGTTCATCACTTCATGACAACAGCAGGGTGATGCTACTTGCCACACTCTAGAAATGATTCAGGAACTGATTAAGGAACTTAGCCTCTGAAGATCCATCTTTCTTTCTTTCTTTCTTTCTTTCTTTCTTTCTTTCTTTCTTTCTTTCTTTCTTTCTTTCTTTCTTTCTTTCTTTCTTCAGAACTTCACCAGTGTCTGTTGACTTTAATCTGTTTATCTGCTTCGTTATGAGTTTCCTAGAGACGATTACAGAGACAAACGATCGACACACACTCAGATTTCTCATGTCCTGAACTCGTTTCTTCAGGTTCATGAGTTCAGTTCATGTTTGTATCAGTTGGACTACTGAAGGTTTAAAAATTCAAAGCAACACAAGCACTAAAATCTAGTGTATTTAATTTGACATTTTATTTTTATACACACGTCTAAACATTACATCAGTAAACCTTGGAGAGATTGGAGACTCTTGAGTTCTATCATTTTAGATGTTTCTCAGACTCACTTATCAGAAAAACTAACAGGAACACACATGAACCGTAGCGTTAGAGATCCAGAAGGTGAAGAACATCAGTGGTGTGTTTAAGTGTTTGGTCTCTAACACACATTAATGAGAGAATCACAGCAATCATGTCACCATGGCACATATTATTAGCTCCATGGAAGCCCAGACATTCAGAGTATTTAACTTTAAACCCATCAGACTGGATAAACCAGAACAAACACTACACTCAGGGTTCAGTCTCAGATCTCAGGGACAAACTCAAAAAGTTAAGAGTTATAGATGCCAAGGATCTTAACAAACAAACAAACAAACAAACACATGTAAAAAAAACTGTCAGTTTTCAAGAGGAATAGGAAAAAAGATTTGTATTTAATTAATTGTCATTATTATATGGGGGACACGGTGGCTTAGTGGTTAACACGTTCGCCTCACACCTTCAGGGTCGGGGGTTCGATTCCCGCCTCCGCCTTGTGTGTGTGGAGTTTGCATGTTCTCCCCGTGCCTCGGGGGTTTCCTCCGGGTACTCCGGTTTCCTCCCCAGGTCCAAAGACATGCATGGTAGGTTGATTGGCATCTCTGGAAAATTGTCCGTAGTGTGTGTGTGTGTGTGCGTGTGTGAATGAGAGTGTGTGTGTGTGTGCCCTGTGATGGGTTGGCACTCCGTCCAGGGTGTATCCTGCCTCGATGCCCAATGACACCTGAGATAGGCACAGGCTCCCCGTGACCCGAGAAGTTCGGATAAGCGGTAGAAGATGAGTGATGAGTGAGTAAGTCATTATCATATTAATATAACAAATAATAATACTTATTATTTTAAAGTAAAGATTTAAATATCTAAAATAAAAAAATTCTCTCATGTTTTAGAGTGTAAAGTAATTCATTCTTCATTTATTCTGAAATTTGTGGGTCGTTACTGTTAACTGATGAAGTAAATATTTAGTGTATAAATTCTTGATCATTGAGGTTTAATCACATAAGATTAAATTTAAGGATTTGTGAAACATGATTCCTATTTTTTGAATGAAATCTGATCCAGAATGTGACTTTTCTTTTATTTCTGTATTCTGATTTCTGTTCTTCTGAATTGTATGTTTATCGTTTGTGTAAATAAAAGATTGCGCTGTTGTCCTTAACCGGATCGTTGTGTAATTTTCTGTCTCAATATGTTGGGTTTGTTGGCTGATTGATTTTCTGATACTGAAGTTTTATCAGAACGATTTCATAAACATTTTTCCATGAGGATCTAAGGTCATGTGTTACATTCATTCAACAGATGTTCATGAACTGGATGAAGAAATGTTCAGGTTAAATGATTCGATCATCTACAGTCTGGTGATTCAAACATGAAAACTGGTAGCTAACATTTTATTTTAAACCATATTATTATTTTTGGATAAACATATTTATGAAATTCTGGCGTTTTTACTTCTATTGATACAACTGAGCAATTGAGTGTTAATTAAGTGCTTTGCTCAGGAGCCCAGCACTTTGCTGGACCTGGGACTTGATCTCACGAACTTCCAATCAGTAGCCCAACACCTTAACCACTATGTTACCACAACCACAACATGCTATAAGCTGTCCCATGACTCTCATTACTCATCTTTGTGCTTGTAAAAGTTAACCAGTCTTTGTTCTGGTTCAAGATGTAAGCAGTTGTAACTCAACTTGTTCAGTTACGTCCCAATTTTAATGAGGTTTAATTGCGATTCTCATTTTAAATGATCTAACCAAGCTGAAGACAAAACTGGAACCTGACATGATCTTCAGAGTTCCTTCATTACATCAAACCTGACTAATTCCATGACTTCACCACCCATTTCTCAGATGCTTTACCTACATAGCAATAATACCTGAGGGTGAGTCAGTGGGTGTGACTGGAATTCTGCAAATTCTCTGAAAACCGGAACTCTGGGATGAATTAATGATCAAACCTGTTTGTTGTTGTTGTTCAAGAGTCTTCACATGGAAGCATCTCACGAAGTCAGGTGTCATATGGCAGGTTGGTGTGATGCAGTGAAGTTAATTACTGATCATTCTCCTCTAACATTATGTTACTTCCTGTTGTCATTTATGTTGTAGCAGTCGTTTCCACACCAGCTTCTCTATATTCTCTCTATTCAATTTAATATTCATTCATTCATTCATTCATTTCCTCAGGCGTCATTGGGCATCGAGGCAGGATACACCCTGGACGGAGTGCCAACCCATCACAGGGCACACACACACTCACACTCACACTCTCATTCACTCACACACTCACACACTACAGACAATTTTCCAGAGATGCCAATCAACCTACCATGCATGTCTTTGGACCGGGAAACGAGGCACGGGGAGAACATGCAAACTCCACACACACAAGGCGGAGGTGGGAATCGAACCCCCAACCCTGGAGGTGTGAGGCGAACGTGCTAACCACTAAGCCACCGTGCCCTCCCTTACTCTTTACATAGTACACGATAGACAAACATCTGCAAACTATCAAAAAACTTCACCATATCCACCATTACATTTTTTTTTTACATTTGTTTATGTGAAGCACTCGCCGTAAAAGTCCTTGTGAATGAGCCGTTACTCTGAAATGTATGAGAACGAGCGCCTTAAAACCGAATCAATATAAAACATACAGTATTAAAGTTATCTTTGTGACATAACCGAATCCTTCACGCTCATGTTTATTGAAGCTGTAGTTCTCTGACATTTTATTATGCATATTTCTGCTTGGACTTTATGCTTTACAAAGTATTTTTATTTCTCCCGAGTGTTCAGGTTAAAAGCACCATGACACGCCCTGGCCTGTTATTAACCATTAAACTTTTGAATATCCGTGTAAAATATCAGCCACAGCACTTAAACCATTTAAACAGATACAAGCCATCGCTTTGATAATCAGATCAGTGCTGATGGACTTTATTTTTAGCAGACAGCCTGGTGAGTAAGAAGAGATAAAGTATTTCCATGCCACATCCCAGTGATGTAATAGGTTCTGTTTGCATATTGCATCACATTGTTGCTTGGACTTCTGGACAAACTACTGTATTGCTACATAAATGGAGCCACCGGTTTATTACGTGGACTTGTGATGTGATTTCATCAGGTCCAATTTTGAATTAGGTAACTCTGTTGCTCTGTACATCATCCTTATCCTTCAAAGGTAAGGGACCGGGAGCTGTAATCAATCATATATAGTCATGTGAAATGTGACAGGAAATGTTCTCTAGACTAATGTACCTGTAGACAACATGTACCTTTCTGACCATCTGACCACCTGCTCATCACCTGAAGAACACCACATCCACTGTGAAGCATGGTGGTGGTAGCTTCCTGTTAAGTCCTAACCTTGTCTTCTTGTGTGCTTCTTTGCCTAATCCCCCCCCCCCTTTATTCTTGTTAATAGTAATGCCATGCCCGTCTCACCGTACTACTTACTGTCAGAATATTCACAGAAAAGAATAAAAAAAGATTTTCCTGAATGTTAAAGTGTGATGTTTAAGTTAAAACTCATTAGGCTGAAGCTCAGAGTATGAAGCTTATTGATGGTGAGGCTTTGTGTAAAAATTCAGCTTCTTCACTGCCGGAATGGCTCGAACCCGTCATAACAGTTTAGTGATAGTACATGCTTAGCTACATAACCTAAATAATATGCTAGCTAGTTTAACAGCTAATACTTGTTATATAGTGTGATAATTGTATGCGTCCCTAAATAAATAAATAAATAAATAAATAAATAAATAAATAAATAAATAAATAAGGTTTTCCCAAAACTGTGCAAATGACATATGACTCAGTAAATGGACAAATCCAAACAATTCATCTGACCAATCCTAAGCTAATCTAGCCGAACGTGTACAGAGACATTTTTGAAGTAAAACAAAGCTCGGAAGGACGTGACAGAGATCGTCACTGGTATGTAGCTAGCGCACTTAGCTTGTTTTGCCAATTTAATCAGAACACGAAGCAGAGCAGGTCATTCAAATGGCTTATTATCCCACTAATCGGTGTATTAGTTCAATAACGATTCACTAGTTAGCTTTGGAAGTTTTGTATATTTAGTTACTACGTTTTCTCATCGGATCTGTAGAACAAAATCACGCCCACAACCACAACACTAACAGTTGTGAGATCGCAAGAGACAAACTACAAGCAACTTGGAGCCGTTCACTTCTTATTGTGACCCTAGAGTTGCTGTTTGGTGTAATAGTGAAGCAGTTATAATGCACCTCTGGACACGCCCACTGACAGCTAATAAAATTTATCATTTGTTCATTGGTCATTAATATCGAAATATGAAATAACGTGTTATTCTACATACATTTAGAAACGTTTAAACGAAGACACTTAGGAATAATATCATGACCTATTTGCATATCAGATGATTGAATTGCAAAATATAGTTGTATCGATTAATTGCGATTTATATTTCACTCGTGCACCAAAAACCGGGAAAAATCCATCTTACTCGTCAGTGTGTGCAAAAGTCTGACCAAGCCTGCAAAGAAAGGAAGGAGCATTACAGCATAGCCAGAGAGGGCGTACACACACACACACACACACACGCACGCACGCACGCGCACACACACACACACACACACACACACACACACACACACACACGCACACACACACATACCGGTCTGACATCGCAGAACAAGTGAACAGACACTCACACACACCAGGGAGAGAGACAGAGACAGACGATCAGAAGGTAAATCAGAAGGCACTGACCATAAAAGCGGAAGTTCTCGGTGCAGGAATCATGTCGGTTCTCGCGTTACATGAGTACGAATTTGAGAGACAGTTCAACGAGGACGAAGCCATCCGATGGATGCAGGAGAACTGGTGAGTACAAAATGTCCATGCGTTACATGGAGAAATCCAGCCTGCTGATGTCCGGTGAGGTTCTAGATCCTGGGGCTTTCGGTTCTCTAATGAACGACACCGTCATCTGACGTCATAGTCTTTATTTTCTTTTAATATCAGGAAAAAACCCTGGAATGAAGCTCCATCTTCTCCATGTGAAACCCCATTTACCCTTCAGAGCTTCACTAATCTACTGTCAGAACGTTGCATTACTTCCTTTGTCCTGTCATTGGATTTACAGACGGATTAAAATAGATTAGATTTCAATACCTCATGCATGCAAAACTTTAATCAAATACTGGAAACATCTGATTCTGCATCAGATCAGATCAGACCACATCGCATCAGATCACATCACATCAGATCAGATTGCATCAGATCACATCACATCAGATCAGATCACATCAGATCACATCAGATCAGATCAGGGTGTATGGGTGTCTCCGGTTCTGTTCATAATTAGACGAGCTGTTAAATGACCAGTGAAGTGTTACCTAATAAAGAGCTGTTGTCCAATCAGATCTGGTGTCTGATTTACTACAGAATATTATGTGGATGCGTTTATTCTGCTTTTATTCTCTAAACTATAAGGGAAAAACCTCCGGATTATAGTGAAATGATTTGAATACATGAGTCATTTATGTTCTAACATTATTATAACACAAATAGATTAGACACATGACATTATTAGCCATACACAAATAGATTAGACACATAACATTATTATACACAAGGATGGTTTTATTGTAGATTAGACACATACCATTATTATAACACAAATAGATTAGACACATAACATTATTATAACACAAATAGATTAGACACATGACATTATTATAACACAAATAGATTAGACACATGACATTATTATAACACAAATAGATTAGACACATGACATTATTATAACAGAAATAGATCAGACACATGACATTATTATAACAGAAATAGATCAGACACATAACATTAAACCTTCTGGACATTCATGTATTTAAACGATTACTTCCTGAATGTAGGGCGTCAAATCCCACCATCCTGCGATACAATTGGCTGGTTATTTCTAACCCACGAGCGCTCCGGTGATTGGACAGTATACGTGGCGGGTTTGTAGCAAACCAATCCGAGAGCAGGACAGGGCGGGATCAGTCGGAATGCGGGTGGGTCTTATAGAACATTATTGCAGTTGTGCTTCTCCCACGTGGAGACGGGATACATAGCCGTTAGAACGGTCCAATCAGAGTCTCTGTGTATGTCTGCTGACAGATCTATTGACCAATCATATTTCAACGTGTCTGTTCCGCGCCTGCAGCGTTGCTGTGTGACAAGATGCCGGTTTAACTGATTCATAACGTAGCATCAGTTTATAACATATAATCTGTTACATATATAACATATAAATTTACATATATAACATATAAACTGTCACATATATAACATATAAATTTACATATATAACATATAATCTGTTACATATATAACATAAACTGTTACGTTTATAAGGTTACGTTTTCACGTTATAATAATATCTTGGGAACATTTTTACACCTAAACAAGGAAAAAGACCTTAACACTTTCATTAACACTTACATTATCACTTTTATTAACACTTTCATTAACACTTGTACGACCATTTACATTAACACTTTCATTAAGACTTATATGATCATTTACATTAACACTTTCATTAACACTTACCATCTGAAATCACTGATCTATCCTTATTAACACGTCACATGTTAACACGATCAATGTTCTGTAGTAAAGTTTTAATTTGCTTCGTCATATTTTCAGTGATTTATATATTTAATGGTCAAACCAACAAGATGCACTTTAACAACCACAAACACTAGTCAGTGTCATTTACAGCTCTGTAACAGGAAATTAATCCATGGGACAGAATAGAAGACCACAGTCTATTGGTGCACAGTCGGTCTCTCTCTGATATCTATACTATATATCTACGCTGTGTGTTAATAATAAAACAATAATAACTCCCACTTTCTCTCAAGCCAGAATAAAGACTGTAATAAATCTTTAATAATTGTTGGATGGTAAATTAGCTCTCAGGGTCAGATGGAGGAACTGTGTTTATTTTTTAAGCATATATTGTTTTAAACACTCACAAATCAGTGGTTTATGAGAAATAATTTTTATATAAAGTATTTTCATGCTTCAGATTTGGATCAACACGATGTCTGACAATCAGCTCTCATTTATAGCATCATTTATCAGATGTGTTCACAGTCTTCACCTTTGACTGTGGTAAAGTAGCAGCACTTAGATGAATATGATAAAGGGTTTTGGTTCAGAGACACTTGTTTTACAACAAAAGAGCCATGCTAATAGCCAACCATACCAGTGTAACGTCTTGTGCTAATTAGCATGGAAGTTTATACTAGCAGGCTAGGTCACGCCCTGCAGTTGAAACCTGATAAAAGTCAGGTATTGTGTGTCAAATATAAACGAGTAAGTAGGACATATTTTAAATACCATTCCAGAAACTCATTCGACTTGAAAAATTCTTCTGATGGAATGTATGATAGCTCAGTATGATCTTTCTTACTCTCGAGGTTTCTTGAAACCTGAACTAGCAATAAATAATCTCATGTGAGAGTTTATGCCACGACAAAGATTAGTGCTATGCTAGATTAGTCACTGATGTGTGGAAATCATACAGTAGCTTACTGATCTCCTCAGAAAAGGCTTTTTTATCTCCAGATCTGGTTCCTGAGGTTGCGTTTAATTTCCATTTCATTTAGCAGACACCTTTATCCAGAGTGACATACAACTGAGCGTTAAGGGCCTCGCTCAGGGGCCTAGCAGTGGCAGCTTGGTGGACCTGGGGTTCAAACTCATGACCTTCTGATCAATAGCCCAACACCTTAACCACTGAGCTACCACATTTTTTTGTACAAAGAATGGGAAAAATACTGGATTTGTTTAGTTTTTTGCATCTCATTAAGCTTTGCCCACTGAGCCAGAGGTACAGCGCTTGATATAAATAATCTTGATAGACGTACCGTAGATGTCAGGAATTGCTGAGAAATCACTGTGCACATGGTGATTAGAATTTCTTTGAAATGAATTTGAAGACCAGCACATTTGAGCATTTGAGCAATAAAAACCTTAAAAAATTAGGTTTAGTTTTAAGATTTGTCATTCAAATGTATTAATATATAGGTTCATAGTCATGCACTAGCTAGCGGCACACGTTAAAAACTACGATCTATCAGGCTTGTATGCTTCAACAATTTAAATTAAAATTAAAATTTCACCTAATTATACATCACAGAAATATATTCAAGGTACACTAAAATATATTTGATCATGTTGTCTAAAATGTCCTTTACACGGTCGTTTCTGTGCTCTTTAATGCAGGCTGATTAAAACGTTTCACATTTGTAATTAGCACTGAATAACGATTAGCCTCAACTGTCAGGAATACAAACACCTCCCATAGTGTAAAAAAATTTCAGGAAGATATCTTGATTTAGTCTCTCTGAAGAATCCGGCATATGGTGACATGCTTTAATGGATTTATTTTGGGAAATGAAGCAGCCGGTGTTGTTTTGTGCTGTAAACAAATCAAAAAGCTAAATTGCACACGGTTTCACTGGGATGTCAGAGTCACTCCCTACAGAGTGCTCGGGCTGACGGCCAAAAATACAGATCTTTCGTTATATTGTCGGTTTTCTAATAAAATCTGAAATATCGCCGTTGCTGCGTGAAAAGACAAGTAGCTCAGCTGATTTGCCTAGAATGCAAATTACCTCTCAACCACATTTTCTGCTTTACACTGAGGAACGTGGCTATTGCCTCTGCTGGGTCAGGTGTGTCCATGCAGCATGGGGCGATTGGGTGTGTTTCTATCACCAGAATTCTGCTTCACAAGTTTTCATAAAGAAAGGTTTTGTTCATCATGTGACTCTACAGACACCACAGACATGTTTAAGTCCATCTGCCACTGATCTGCACAGGTATCAGCTGATACAGGACTAAAGTATTCACGCATTATATAATTGTCTCAGAGTATGATGTCTAATCAGACAGAAATCAGACAGGCCGATAGCAGGGTCTGTTATATATCAGATCTGCATGTCAGAGATTAAACACTAGTCCCTGTCTGTTTCTGTAAGCTTCAAGGTTAAAGATAGAGATCTTCACCTGTCCTTGACAAACCGTAACACACGGGTGCTGTGCTCAGCACGATCGCTCGAACAATAAATATGTCGTTTGTTTTGAGGAGAGGCGTCTCTCACTCAGTACGCAAATCTTCTCTCATTCGCAAAAAATGTCACACTGTTAGATGCAGCACTAGTGAGACACATTTTAAAGGTCATACATGTTAAAAAAATCCATTTACACCACAGTGCTGAATTCTGCATCCTGATTGGTCAGAAGGTGTTGATTAATTTTCTATAACAGCGGCTCTGACAGGAGCGCGGGTTTATATTACACACCGGTTCTAATACCATAGTGTTTCCATAGCAACACAGAGACATGTCATGTTTGTGTATGAGCTTCTTTTATAAACCATATTTTTATCCAAGTCAATGTTATCTCCCTGTTGGCTGGCGACCGAACACAAGTTTGTTCAGTAAGGTAATGTTGTATAAAGAGAATTAGCCTTAGATGAGAACCTGGAGGTCAGTCGCTAATCTGGTGTATTTATATTCTCTCCTCAGCACATGACTGAAGACGGGTTTGTGTTTTAGTGCCACATCAAGGCAAAGAGGATGTTTATTTCTCTGGGAAAGTGACTGTATTAGAGAAATTCTGACTTCTGACAGACACACAGGGAAATGCTGATTTATAGAGATATCTTTTTTGAGAGAGTGTGTGTGTGAGTGTGTGTGTGTTTTCTATATCATAGGAAAATCACTAGCTATTCGCTTCAGCTAATAATGTCAAATACAATCCCAAACGTAATCTGTAGCATTTACATTAATGATCACAAGTCACGGGCACAATGGCTTAGTGGTTAGCACGTTCGCTTCACACCTCCAGGGTTGGGGGTTCGATTCCCGCCTCCGCCTTGTGTGTGTGGAGTTTACATGTTCTCCCCGTGCCTCGGGGGTTTCCTCCAGGTACTCCGGTTTCCTCCCCCGGTCCAAAGACATGCATGGTAGGTTGATTGGCATCTCTGGAAAATTGTCCGTTGTGTGAGTGTGTGTGCCCTGTGATGGGTTGGCACTCCGTCCAGAGTGTATCCTGCCTCGATGCCCGATGACGCCTGAGAAATTACTGAGAATGACTTACCCGAGAAGTTCGGATAAGCGGTAGAAAATGAATGAATGAGTCACAAGTCGTATCACTTGTATCTTGTCACGTGACCTGTCCAGTGTACATGAAGCGAGGTAACTGATGTATCTGTGTATAGATTCTGGGGCTGATTAGTTAAACACAGTGTTGTGTTTTAAACATAATGAGAAGGTTTTTATTGTGTGAGCTAACTGAGTGTTGGGTTAATTTGTGAATATGGAGCTAAAAGGTTGACCCACATGCACCATGGGATTAATTTGAGGAATAATTCAAGACAATTCACTGGCGGTGTTGTGTTACTGTGTCATTACTGTGTTTGTATAGATTTGAGAGGATCTAAACGATTAATGGACAATTAATAAAAAAAAAAACTCATGCCGCTTTGTCGACTAATGTAAAGACAACGTAGCTGATGGTAACATAGACGTTTATTAGATGTTTATGGTGAATATCGTGTTGCAAATATTCACCATAAGTCTTTCCCTCGTTATTAATCCCCTCACAGAGGAACCATAATGAAATTCACCCAGTTTATCAGTCACTCTGTGCCTGAATCCAGCAGCTTGGGCAGGTGCATGTTTAAACACGTCCATTTTATTTTCCTCATTCATGAAGTATCAGCATCATCCTCAGCCTCAACACACACACTCACACACACACACACACACACACACACACACACACACACACACACACACACACACACACACGTTTGATTTCAAGGTCGGTGTAATGATCTAGAACATGGTGCTGTATAGAGCAGGGCTGTGAACTTCTCAAGGCGATTGAAGCGTCAGCGAAAACGAACCCCGAACGCATGTGTGCTGATTTTGTGCCCTTTTTCCCGTCATCGTGCTGCGTTCACTAAAACCACACCAGCTGTTCTCAGAGCTCGTCCTGCTAACGTCGCTCTTCTCGAACTGCAATTAGGCTGCAGATTTCTGTTGCCTCGTGCACTTTGTTTGCTTTTTATATTAACTGGAGATGCAGTTTGAGTGAAAATCGGCTTGGTCCAGATGTTCGCTGTTGTAGGTTCGTTGTTGTAGTCATCATTAATCACAGTCTGCTCTGGGTTTGCTGAACACATGGAGGGGGAAAAAAAAGCGAAGGAATAAACAGAAATGAGAAAGAAGAAAAGCAATAAAAAATGATGACTGCTTAGTGTCACGTCACAATCTCACAAGACAAAGTGACACATAAAAGGCCAGTGGTGTCTCGAGTGGTTACGGCTCTGGGTTGTTGATCAGAGGTTCAGGGTTCGAGTCCCAGTGCTGAAAAGCTCTCACTGTTGGGCCCTTGATCAAGGCCCTTAACCCTCTCTGCTCCAGTGGTGCTGTATCACGTCTGACCTTGCGCTCTGACCACAACCTCCAAATCAGGGCTATGTGAAGTAAAAACTTTACTGTGCTGTAACATAGATGTGATAAAATGCCCCCTTTTTAAAATCTGTTCTATTACATATCCTGTTTTTTTGGCAACAGAAAGGCAAAGGAGACATGGCAAGGCCGAGTAATAAACCTGAGGGAAATATGTGCACCGCTCAGGAATGATTTCATCGTGCAGAATTGAACACGCTCACAGCAGCCAATTTACCCCTCGTTCGCCCTCCACACACACACACACACACACACACACACACACACACACACACACACACACGTGTGATATCCTCATCGTGTGGAATCTTTCAGGAGAGACTCATGAAAACACACCGTGTCCTTTAGCTCTGATTATCCACTGAGTCCAAGGACATGCCAGACATCCATACACACTGCAGTGTTATTTATTTTACAATAAGTTATTTTTTTCAGAACGTTCCAGACCCAAGCAAGCTAGCTCCTGTAATATAAGAAAACTAGCTGGCCCAGAAATGCTACCTGTATATCATTAGTATGTCTTTAGAAGTCTTTCTGAGCTCTTCTGTTACCATTCAGATTATCCATCTCTTCGATTTGTCATCAATTTCCCTTCTGCGGCCACGTCCAGGGAGGTCGCTTACGGTCCCATGGATCTTACATTTCTGAATAATATATGCGACTGTAGTCACAGGAACATCTAGCCGCTTGGGGATGGTCTTATAGCCTTTAGCCTTTCATACTTGTCTATAATTTTCTTTCTTATCTCCTGAGGCATTTCTTTCATCCGGTCCATGTTGAGTGTGTGTACACACCATGTCACCAGACAACACAGTGACTACCTGGAGCCCTACAGTATATATAAGCCCATTACTGATTACAAGATTGAGGACACGTGTGATGCTAATTAGTGGACACACCTTGAATTAACACGTCCCTTTTGGTCACACCATCATTTTTGTCCAGGCCTGTTCCATGAGTTTAATTTTTTTTTAAATAATTCCGTCGACGCATGTTTGAAAAGCAATGTCTGACCTTCACTGGTTAGCATTCATAGAATTTTTATTTATTATTACTTTTGTCAGATTCAGCTTTTTTCTGTGACCATTGTGAGTTTTTCTTTCATCGACCGAAGGGTACCAACAGTTTTGTCCACGTGTGTAACATCTCAAAGCAAATAGACGCTTAAGAATTAAAAAGAAAACCTGACTGTTAACTGACCATACTAAAGTTTTCCTGCTAACGCTAAGTAGACATTTTATTTGGTGTCACAATGAGTACAGATATTAAACCTATATTATAAACATGTTTATTATTTTTTTCGAACATGTTGCTGTTATCTTCGGGACAAAAAGAGAGAGAGAGAGAGAGAGAGAGAGAGAAAGAGAGAGAGGTTTGAACTGTACGGTGCTATATGGTGATGGTGTGCTGCCCTTCTCTCGTTTCTTAACAAAAGACAGCGCTGTGAAGGATAGAGGAGGTCAACGACTTCATTGTCTTCACTCGAGTAATGAAGTAGGCGGAGACCCAGCGATGTTCGGTGTCCTTGTGTCCTTGTACGACCCCCTTCAGTTTCTTCTTTTTTTTCCCTCAAGGTCATCAGGACTAAAAGACAAACTGAACTAGACCGAGCAGCTCAAAGCCTTAAATTCAGTTTATTGATCAAATCTTTCTTCCACTCCTAGAACACAAGTTTCCTGGGATTTTTCTCCCCACAGAACACACACTGTAGTTCCTGGAAAGAGAATAAAGTGTCTCGCTGTTAGGGACGTGGACGTTGGCATGGCCGACTGCTTCGGTTTACTCCCATAATTCCTGCTGTCAGAATTTTCAGATTTTGGCAGCGAATGACAGAAACGTAGCGAAGCCAAGATCCTGATTATGACATCACACTACTGCTGATCTACACGTGGCTCTGGAACATTTTAACCCTGTTCATGGTTTGTGCCTTTTTTTGAGAAGGTATTGATTTATTTCCTGTAACGTCGGCTCTGCCTGGTGTTCTAATACATTATCGTTTCCATAGTAACAGCCCGTTGTCAAGAACGAGTACATCAGACGTTCCATATATACGGATTTAAAATGTGCGTCATTGTTGATATGATGATAAGTATTGTAATTGTGTGTGTGTTTGATTTGGTGAAGGAGTCTTGTGTGTGTGTGTGTGTGTGTGTGTGTGTGTGTGTGTGTGTGTGTGTGTGTGTGTGTGTGTGTGTGTTTGTGTATATGATGTGCTGAAGGAGCCTCCAGTGTGAGCACTGTGTACTGAGAAATAAAGAGAGAAAATAAAGATAAAGAATAAAGATAGAGAATAGAGAGAGAGAGAGAATAGAGAGAGAGAGAGATAGAGAGAGAGAGAGAATAGAGAAAGTAGAAAGAGAGAATAAAGACAGATAAGAGAGAGAGATAGAATAGAAACTGCTCAGCTGCTATATAAAGAACTTGTAATGAGGATGTTTCCCAAACTATATAAAAAGTACAAGCTGATGATCTTTTAATAAAATAAATATAAATGTTCAGCACTGACAGATTGCTGTGAGATGAGAGGAATAATAATAATAATAATAATAATAATAATAACAACAACAACAACAACAACAATAAGAAGAATAATAACAATAATAATAATAATAATAATAATAATAATAATAATAATAATAATAATAATAATAATAATAATAATAATAATACACACGAATACAGACTCACAACGAGTCCATATGGATTTGAAATAAAAAAGAGTTTAATACAATAATTTGGTTTGTAAATCAGTTAAATAACATAATAGTGTTGATGTTAAAGACAGGACTCGTGCAGCCCATAAGCAGGTGTGAAACTTAACTCAATGGTGTGTAGGTTTGCAGCTATAATTCAGACTCCCTCTGAAAAGAGCATTTACGGCTATTTTAAGAAACTAAACAAACACTAACTGTGGCATTTCCGTTCTAACACTGAGTATGAAGTCAAACACTGCAGCTGGGTGGAGAACAGAGACTCAGTCATGCATGGGAATGGGAACGAACTGCAGAAATCCTGCTGATATTCTCCTGATTGCTCTGAAAAATACATTAATATTAAAATTTGGTTTTATAGTAAACAACAACCTGAAAATAAACTCTTTATTGTTGTAATTATTTAAGTATATGGACATCTGTAGACGTTAAAGGTGCGGTCTCTGATGTTTGAAAGCCAATGTTGACATATAAAATCACCAAAACAAACACGCCCCTAACCCAAACTGGTCCCACCCCTGTATCGACAGCTCCGCCCACACATACGTACGTAACCCAGGCGACTAACAGAAAGAAACGTGTCTTTATCATAGCTGAAGGGAAGAACAATACGATTGTAGATAAACAAACAAGCAAAAATGCCACACAAGCATAATGATGTAAAGGACAAAGGCATATATTAGTTCTGTGTAACAAAGCAAAACCAACGTTACTCACCTATCGAGAAGGAAAAAAGCGCCTCGGCGTCTTAAGTAAAGTCGGCCACATATTCACAGGTGGGAGTTTCCCGAGTCGATAACTCCTGAGCTAAACGCTGTTACTACACAAAACGCGGTTGTAGCTGCGTCTCTACATTACTACGATAGAAAAGAGGTGTTATTTGTGTAGTAACAGCGTTTAGCTCAGGAGTTATTGACTCGGGAAACTCCAACCTGTGAATATGTGGCCAACTTCCTGCTCCTTCAGTTCTCTCCAGCACTGGAAAGCTGATCCTATATTAACACGTCCTACTTCTTGTCCTTATCGTAAGTCTTTCTTCTCTTTCTTTCTTTGTTTTTATCCTCCATGTCGATGTTAAAACCGCTTTCTGCTAACGTCACACATGCGCACCGAACACTCTCTCCGCCCATATCGACAAGCCCCGCCCCTTTCTGCTCATTGGCTACACGTTTGTTTTGTTTTTTTGTTTATTATTCGGCCCGACTCGGTTTTCTGAAGCATTTCTCAAACATCGGAGACCTCACCTTTAAAGATTCACTCACTGTTGCTCCATATTTTGATGAAGATACATCCACATTTCCATCTGCTTTTATTTCTTTTCTTGGACCGAAAGACACGCCCACATAGGGGTCATAATATTATTACGTATGGACTCACCCACATTTCCCTAGAAAGTCGTAAAGACACGCCCACTTAGAGCTGCTAGACGCTTTCACTTCCATATATATGGATTATAAAGTACACATTCTGTTATCTTCAAATTATTGATTCTGATTTGTCGATTATTGATTCTTGAACATGTTCCTCATTTGCCGGCTTGGTGTTCGTTCCCTCATGCAGGAAGAAGTCGTTCCTGTTCTCTGCGCTCTACGCAGCCTGTATCCTTGGCGGTCGGCATGTGATGAAGCAGAGAGAGAAGTTTGAATTGAGGAAACCGCTGGTGCTCTGGTCCTTAACCCTTGCTGTGTTCAGGTAAACCGCCGCGCTGTTACTGAGAAAGCGCATCACGACCAGTGAACTAATAATGCTAATTCATTTGGTGGAATATTTTGGACAGAAATCTTACACGATATGTATAAAAATGTGATATTTTCCCCTGAATGACAGGTGGTTTTAGGAAAATACGGGCGGAGCCAATCGCATACTTATATAAATAATAATTTATCACCAAAGTTTTTCACTCGACGTCAGTCAGCTTAGCAAAACATACGAAATAATGGTTAGCATCATGATAGCTAGCTTGGTACTGCATTTAGCGACTGATTTATTATTTTTTATTTTTTTGTCAAATAAAATAGTTTTTCTAACATTAACACGAACCCGGTTAATCTGTAACGTTAAGAAGCTACAGTACAGTTTTATAGCATAAATATAAATACTATGTTAAGGTGAAGACCAAAGTCACTGGTATGATAAAATAAAACTGAAGCTCCGCCCTCGATGTTTGCATGCATAAAGAAATAATTTCATCTGATTTATCGTCTGCTCGGTTTTGTAGAGTGGATTTGCGATAATAACGTTTTAAAATTATTACAATATTATAAACGAAGTATAATTATAATTTATCCGGCTGCTGATTTTCAGTTTTAGGTGTAAAAGGCTCAGTTTTAATCGGAGTCTTTCCTGCTCTAATGCACACAGTTCTACCTCTTGTAGTAACAGCCTCAGTAACACACTGCTGTATCTTTTCTACATCAGTATATTCGGTGCCGTTCGCACGGGGAGCTACATGACGTTCATCTTGATGACTAAAGGCCTGAAGCAGAGTGTGTGTGATCAGAGTTTCTATAACGGACCCGTCAGCAAGTTCTGGGCGTACGCCTTCGTGCTGAGTAAAGCACCGGAGCTCGGTGAGGCCTTCAGCAATCCCATCCCTCCTTTTTTATTCATCGATTTTAGATAAAAGCTCGCTGGGTTAAAAAAAATCCCTTTAACAGAAAGCACCATAATTATTAAAAGCAACGTCTAAAAAAATATATATATATATATACCTGTGTATATAACCGGGATTGTTAGCTCTATGCTAATGAATGAATGAATGTTTATTTTGAATTCATCCTGGTGAATTTAAGACATAAAAAAATGTTAAATCATAATGATTTTTTTTTTTATTATTATAATTCTGAATTCATCCTGGTCAAGAGTAAACCTCAGACAATAACGGTAACCACGGTGATTCCTGAACAGAAGATCATCGACATCTAAACATGTCTGTGAAGAGACGCTGAATTAGTCAGCATTGTTCTGCAGATATGAAGCTTGTCCACATTCTCCAGTTACACATCACAGAGACGTCTCATTAACCACAGCTGCTGTTAAACATGTACAATCGCTCCGTCACACACAGACGCACACACGGACACACACACGCACACACACACACACACACACACGCACACACACACACGCACAAACGCACCTCCCTAACCTTGTTCTTTTCAATCATACACCCATTTGACTCATTCTAAGACACACCCAGTGGGAGCGCTGATGCTGTGTGTGTGTGTCTGTGTGTGTGTGTGCGTGTGTGTGTGTGTGTTTGTGTGTGTGTTCTGTAGGAGTGTGAATATACACCAACAAACGGAGCTCTCCATCTCACTTGTAGGATCATGTTTTGCTTAAACATTTATTCACTGTCAGTGATCCATTGGTGTAGACACACACACACACACACACACACACACACACACACACACACACACACACACACACACACACACAGATAGTGTCAGCTGAACATCAAAAGGTATCTTCAGTAAATCCAACAACACGGTTCTTGCTCTGTTTATTTTGATCAGCACTCAGTGTGCTGTTGTCCTTATCTGTAGTTTATCTGGTTTTGTCATGACCTTTTCATGACCTCGAGTCATCTCCATTTCAGGTTTAATCGTCTTTCACTCGAATCTTTTAGCTCTCCGGTCTGTCTTTGTTTCCCTACATTCACACTAACGAACGATTCCTCTGACTTCCTGTAGCACATGTGGTTCAACATTCCTTCAGTCCCTACCTGTGATTAAACTCACAAGCGTGGCGTACTCTTATCATAGAAGGAAGAAGCAGAGATCATCGATGTCACTGTTGCATGCACTCAGTTAGTACGGTTAGCTTGTTTTGCTAATCTGACCTGAGCGCTCGACATCACAAAATAAACAAATGATCCTTAAAGTTTACATATAAGGAGACTCTGTAATGTGAACCTTGATCGAACGTCAAACCTCGAAAGCGATTCCGAGATTAATCCACAAACGAATAGAAATTAGATTAGCTGTTTAATCGGGACAAAAGTCACGGCACCCTATGACGTTTGGCCGATTGCAGGCGACCGTGCTTGATCAGGGTCGGTTTCTGATTGGCTGTCGGATATAATGTTTGGTCTGTGGAACTTTTCTCTGACCACGACTCCAGCACAGCTGTACTGTATGTGACCGATCGTATCACGGTGTCACTGCTGTACTGAGAATGAACCTCCCTTCCCTCAGAGGAAGTGTGTTAACACACTGCTACTGTTTTACAGCCATGATTCAGCTCATTAGCAGTGTTCACTTTAAAGCCACACCAGTCTCGGTTCCTGTGTCAGGTTACACAATGTTCAGGAAGGGTTCAGATACTGCTGCTATATCGCAGCAACCCTATTGATCAGCAATAAAAGATTTTTCTGAGGATTGTTTGCATTGGGAAGCCATTTCTTTCTCCTAATGCCTCTTATCTATGATCATGTTTGCTTTTATAACCATTTAACATTTTATGCGTTGCGCAAACAGAAGTGTTTCCAGTTTAGTGATAGGATTTACAGCGAATTACAGGTGAAACACAGAGATAACGATTTTGCATTGTCACTGTGATGGAGCAGATACGTTATAAACTAGCTAGTGGAAGCAAACTGAGGATCGATTCCATAAAACTTTTTCTTTAACAAGCTATGGAAGACCATCACTGCATTTTATTCACCAAGCTTCCTTATCTACGCAGTGAAAGGTGTCCTGTTTAAACGTCAGGCCATCAGTTCTAATTTTAATTGATAAATTATTATAAATCATTATAAACACTGAGAGTGGGATTATAAATCATTATAAACACTGAGAGTGGGATTATAAATCATTATAAACACTGAGAGTGGGATTATAAATCATTATAAACACCGAGAGTGGGATTATAAATCATTATAAACACTGAGAGTTGGATTATAAATCATTATAAACACTGACAGTGGGATTATAAATCATTATAAACACTGAGAGTGGGATTATAAATCATTATAAACACTGACAGTGGGATTATAAATCATTATACACACAGAGAGTGGGATTATAAATCATTATAAACACCGAGAGTGGGATTATAAATCATTATAAACACTGAGAGTGGGATTATAAATCATTATAAACACTGAGAGTGGGATTATAAATCGTTATAAACACTGAGAGTGGGATTATAAATCATTATAAACACTGAGAGTGGGATTATAAATCGTTATAAACATTGACAGTGGGATTATAAATCATTATAAACACTGACAGTGGGATTATAAATCATTATAAACTGACAGTGGGATTATAAATCATTATAAACACTGACAGTGGGATTATAAATCATTATAAACACTGATAGTGGGATTATAAATCATTCTAAACACGGAGAGTGGGATTATAAATCGTTATAAACACTGACAGTGGGATTATAAATCATTATAAACACTGAGAGTGGGATTATAAATCGTTATAAACACTGAGAGTGGGATTATAAATCGTTATAAACACTGACAGTGGGATTATAAATCATTATAAACACTGAGAGTGGGATTATAAATCGTTATAAACACTGACAGTGGGATTATAAATCATTATAAACACTGAGAGTGGGATTATAAATCATTATACACACTGAGAGTGGGATTATAAATCGTTATAAACACTGAGAGTGGGATTATAAATTGTTATAAACACTGAGAGTGGGATTATAAATTGTTATAAACACTGAGAGTGGGATTATAAATCATTACTCTTCCAGACCTTTGGGCTATATGGTCAAAAAGCACGAGTGTGAAACACAAAATGTACAGGGATGTTTACTGAGCTGTAATGTCTCCAACGTACAGGTGACACCTTGTTCATCGTCCTGCGTAAGCAGAAGCTGATCTTCCTGCACTGGTACCACCACATCACCGTGCTGCTCTACTCCTGGTACTCGTACAAAGACATGGTGGCTGGCGGCGGCTGGTTCATGACCATGAACTACCTGGTTCACGCCGTCATGTACTCTTACTACGCGCTGAAAGCGGCGGGATTCAGGGTGTCACGAAAGTTTGCCATGTTCATCACGCTCACGCAGATCACGCAGATGCTGATGGGCTGCGTTGTGAATTGTCTGGTGTACCAATGGATGCAGCAGGGCCACGAGTGTCCATCACACTTCCAGAACATCGTCTGGTCCTCGCTCATGTACCTTAGCTACTTCGTGCTCTTCTGCCAGTTCTTCTTCGAGGCTTACGTCAACAAAAACAAAAACAAGAACAACAATAAGAAGATCCAGTAAAAAAGAAGTACCAAAAGATAGAGATGAGGGGTGGACCAGTGTGAGGGGTTTACGGAACCTACGTTGATCTGAGGTTGATCTATGCTTGTGCATACTGTACTACTAACACAGATACACCTCCCTTCCACTAGGGGGGGCTCTACTGAGCTGCACTGAAGATTTACAATTATTATAATGAAGATAACTGAAAAAAGTGTCTTTATGTGATGTTTCTGTGCCCAATGCTATTCCCTACATTATATTTAAAAAGCGTCTAAATATAAATATACAAAGGGAGATTCATTAAAATGAGATTGAGAGTGTACGAGTCGAGGGAACATCCTAGATTTATTGTCTGAATTGTTCGTCTTTACAGTTAATGTTAATAGCGTTAATGTTCCGTTTTATTCGTTTGTTTTTTAATTCATTAGATGCTTGCGTGAACGTAGCATAGTTTTGTACGATAGACACATCAACGCTGCGGTGTGTCTGTGTGTTCGTATGTGTTTCGTGTTCAGCGTCACACGAGCAAAATTCTCTCAGGTTGTCGCAGAGAGTTCCACTCGATGTGCATATCACTTAGGGGTAAAAAAAAGCCTAAAAGATAAAAGATTAGCGAGTTGAACTGATTACGTAGGCCTGACATTTCAATGCCAATAAATGAAACCAATGAAATTGTTATAAAGAAAATAATTGCAGAAAATGAAAGACATTTTGTGACCCACCGCTCATCCATCAGCCGTCTAGCCATTTATCCGAGCCATTATTGCCCTTAGGGGCCATGACGTATTACTTCCTGTGGTTGAAGGTCAGTGTCTAACATCCTCTGTTGTGAAACGTGAGTACAGAAGATGGCCAAAGCCGTGGACTCGAGTGTGTGTAAACCTGCACCTTGTCTGTGTTCACTGTAATAAACCTGTTGTTGAATGGTGTTCGGTTGTGTTTCTGTTCTCTGCTTTATATCAAACATCCGTCATGTTCACACGATTCTTCTCATTTCTAATCACTAATACGACCCTATAATATTTCAGAGGACAATAGAGATATTTTATCCATTTTAATAAAGACAACATCTTTCAAAATTTCTAAATGTTAGCATGTTTTAAATCTATCTTTACATCTGACCTCGAATATACATCATTCTCTTGAGGTTCATATAAATAGTTCATCTTTCTAAATCAGAACATTTTTCTACATTTGAAACGGAAACTAGGCGGCAGGATGGCTTAGTGGTTAGCCTTAGTGGTTAGCACGTTCGCTTCACACCTCCAGGGTCGGGGGTTCGATTCCCGCCTCCACCTCGTGTGTGTGGAGTTTGCATGTTCTCCCCGTGCCTCGGGGGTTTCCTCCGGGTACTCCGGTTTCCTCCCCCGGTCCAAAGACATGCATGGTAGGTTGATTGGCATCTCTGGAAAATTGTCCGTAGTGTGTGTGAGTGTGTGAGTGAATGAGAGTGTGTGTGCCCTGTGATGGGTTGGCACTCCGTCCAGGGTGTATCCTGCCTCGATGCCCGATGACGCCTGAGATAGGCACAGGCTCCCCGTGACCCGAGAAGTTCGGATAAGCGGTAGAAGATGAATGAATGATGAATGAATGGTTGTAGTTTGCCCCCTAGTGGCCGCTGAATATTCTACATAATTATGACTTAAAAAGACACGGATTCTAATATAAATAAATAAACAAACCAGAAGGTCGTTCGTTCACTTCCCGTATATATTTTGAGAAATATATAATATTAGACTTTACATGTACCAAACTATTCCCTACTGCTGTAATGCTAACAAGATAATGCCATTTTATAGTTGTAATTATTTCCTTATTCCTATTTAAATAAATAATCATAATGTCTCCAAACGATCAATTAAATGTAAGCTTTAATCTCAAAGCTGTTACGCTCATTTTGAGAGAAAATATAGATTCTGGTTGCATCCTGATTCAAATTTATAAACATTTATCGACATTATAGTTTTAAAATAGTATTAAAACAGTGTTTTCAAAAATACTGGCACCCTTCATACATTACTACTGAATAATAATCTATTCCTCTGGACAGATTAAGATTAAAAATAGAATGTTCCGAATAACACAATTATTTAATTGAGGTTTTTGTTCCACTTCTTCCAACATTTTAGTCGTTTATATTTATGGGTTAATGGTAAAATGGATATTCTCTTAAATTCAGACCAAAGAGTTTGGAAAAAGGGATTAATTAAAAGGACTGAGAATGAGATTGTAAAAGTGTTGAATTAATTAATGAATGTTTAGGATCACGTGACTAGATACTAACCTCATGGTAGAGGCAACCATGTTGTTTTGGTCTGAAATATCATTGTATTTTAGCATCAGATGCATCAGATCAGATTCTTTTAACAAATTTACACTGGATTTTGAGGCCATTGTGGAATCGTAATCATCTACGTAAAAATAAGAAACAGATGAAAGTGAAAAGCTCATTTACTGTTTTTATGAACATTCATTCATTTTCTACTGCTTTATCTGAACTACCTCAGGTCACGGGGAGCCTGTGCCTATCTCAGGCATCATCGGGCATCAAGACAGGATACACCCTGAATGGAGTGCCAACCCATCGCAGGGCACACACACACTCTCATTCACACACTACGCACAATTTTCCAGAGATGCCAGTCAACCTACCATGCATGTATTTGGACTGGGGGAGGAAACCGGAGTACCCGGAGGAAACCCCCGAGGCACGGGGAGAACATGCAAACTCCACACACACACACGG
>NC_062534.1:808435-840935 GCF_022655615.1 Tachysurus fulvidraco
ATGTGCTTTAAAACTTCCCCTCTGTGTGTTACGTGTTTTCTTCCCTACTGCCTTTAATCAAGAAAAACACACTGTTGAGCTTTTATAACATGAAAAACTGAACATGAATATATTAGTGTTTTATATGATATATATATAACGGGAAAAAATGACATGATGCTGTAGTTGGAGATTCCTGCCACCAGATGGAAACAGTGACACATGTGGCGAGGCAAGACCCTTACATTTGCAGGTGTGTGTGTGTGTGTCTGAGAGAGAGAGAGAGAGAGAGAGAGAGAGAGAGAGAGAGAGAGAGAGAGAGAGAGAGAGAGAGAGAGAGATACCCAGTTCTGCACAGGATCATAATCCACAGCCATGATGGAGCGTTTCGATTCGTTCATCAGACTCCTGCTCTCTGATCCATCCACATTCACAATCCTCACATCCACCATGTTAGCAAACAGCATCAGTGCTGAAGGACCTGAAAAGAAAGAAAGAAAGAAAGAAAGAAAGAAAGAAAGAAAGAAAGAAAGACAGAAGTTCTGAAAACCTTTTCTACTATATTGAATATTAGTTTGCTTTATGTGGCTGTTCTATAAAGATATCCTTCGGCTTAGAGAGGATCCACGGCTAACTTACACTACAAGGAAAAGCAGTAGGTTGCTAGGCAACAAGGAGAAGTATGAAAATTAGACACTGTTAGTTATGTGTTGTGGCGCAGATCCTAAAAATATTGAACATTTTTCGATGGCTGATATTTTTGTGTCTCTATTTGAAAGCTTACAGAGCTGACTGTCTGTGTGTGTGTGTGTGTGTGTGTGTGTGTGTGTGTGTGTGTGTGTGTGTGTGTGTGTGTGTGTGTGTGTGTGTGTGTGTGTGTGTTTGTGTATGGTGTATGTGTCTTTGACTGTGTGTGTTTGTGTGTGTCTTTGACTGTGTGTGTGTGTGTGTGTGTGTGTGTGTGTGTGTGTGTGTGTGTGTGTGTGTGTGTGTGTTTGTCTGTGTGTGTGTATGTGTGTGTTTATGTGTGTGCGTGCATGTGTGTATGTGTGTATGTGTGTGTGTGTGTGTGTGTGTGTGTGTGTGTGTGTGTGTGTGTGTGTTTGGTCATGCCTGGGGCTTTGCATTGTTTGCCATCTGGCTGTAGTGTATATCCGGGTTGGCACACACACTCCCACCTCCCGGGCGCCAACGTCACACACACCTGACTACAGCCACCTCGATCCAGAGACACACACCCTGAGATGAACAGAGACAAGGAGTCACACACACACACACACACACACACACACACACACACACACACACACACACACACACACACACACACACACACACACACACACACACCTGTGCAGGAACGTCCATCAGGCTTTAGGACAGATCCAACTGGACACACACATATGTCGCCCTCTAGTGTGTGTGTGCAGGCATGTTCACACAGTGTATCATTCTCCACACATGGCTTCATTTCTAAGACACACACACACACACACACACACACACACACACACACACACACACACACACACACACACACACACACACACACACACAGCATATAATATGAGATCACAACAATGTGTGTGTGTGTGTGTGTGTGTGTGTGTGTGTGTGTGTGTGTGTGTGTGTGTGTGTGTGTGTGTGTGTGTGTGTTATATCATTCTCACCTATGCAGGTTTTGTGGTCAGGCAGAAGAACGTATCCTTCAGGACAAGTGCAGAAATAAGAACCTGGAACGTTCTCACACCCCAGAGAGCAGCCGTGATTCCACAGAGCACATTCGTTTACATCTGAAACACATCACACAAATTATAATAAAAATATAAAAAACTATAATAATGATTTAAAAATTATACTTTAATTTATCAGTAATAAAAAGGATCAAAATAAAGGAGTGAATACAAAATTAAATAATGTATGCAGTCTGTTTACTAAAATAACTAAAAATTCAATTATTATTATTATTATTATTATTATTATTATTATTATTATTATTATTATTATTATTATTATTATTATTATTATTATTGTGCTTGGGCCAAAAAATAATAATTTTTTTATAGACTTTTTATATTCTACCTTCACAGTAGTTGCTGTGTTTGCTGAGCTTGAAGCCAGGTTTGCACTCACAGCGACCATTAGAGCTGGAACATACACTCACACACTTATCTGTCTCACACTCTATACGCACACACACACACACACACACACACACACACACACACACACACACAGCACATGACTTTTTAATTTTTTGTAATATACCATCATCTACCAAGTGCAGTGTGTAAATTGTGTGTGTGTGTGTGTGTGTGTGTGTAAAGGTTTGTAGTGTGTAAAGGTTTGTGAGCAGTTTCATTATATATATATATATATATATATATATATATATATATATATATATATATATATATATTTTTTTTAATAGAATAATCCATCTGATCCTGGTGATGATGTGAAAATGAAAGTGTGACGTTTCGTTCCTCACCCTTAGTGAATGCAACACGACTTTCCGGCTGATTCGTCGGATGGACCACTTTAACATCAACAGGAACGTCCGGCATCTTTATGGAGATGACTTTCTCAGGAGGTTCTCTCATGTTCCTGTTTACTCTCATTACACTTTGTGCTGCAGGGTCCGTCAGGTAGATGTAATCCGAAAATAGTGACATCTTCGGAGTGTTTGTTCTGCTGCAGTTTAACACGAGACTCGTGAGAACACACGTCAATAAGTCTGAGAATGCGTTCAAGTCAACTCAGGTAGTTAAACATGCAAGAATGATTTAGCAATTGGCTTAGAATTTAGCACATATCTGTTAAATCATTTAAAAGAGATCAGATAAAGTAAATCTGACAAGATGACTCGAACATTTGCTGATTTAAATGCTGCTAAGGAATGTTTTAGAATTGCTAAAATGACACTGATTCATGTTTTATTTATTTATCTATCTATCTATCTATCTATCTATCTATCTATCTATCTATCTATCTATCTATCTATCTATCTATCTATCTATCTATCTATCTATCTATCTAACCATCTATCTATATGTTTATTTATTCATTTATTTATTTATTTATTTATTTATTTATTTATTTATTCATTTATTTGTCTGTCTGTCTATCTATCTATCTATCTATCTATCTATCTATCTATCTATCTATCTATCTATCTATCTATCTATCTATCTATCTATCTAACCATCTATCTATATGTTTATTTATTCATTTATCTATCGAGCTATTTATTTATTTATTTATTTATTTATTTATTTATTTATTTATTTATTTATTTGTTATCTATCTATCTATCTATCTATCTATCTATCTATCTATCTATCTATCTATCTATCTATCTATCTATCTATCTATCTATCTATCTATTTTATTAAAATGAGATTTGACAGTTTCTAAATGTAATAATTGGTTTTATTTGCTAAAAATGTCCCTTTATATTATTAAATATATGGTATATAATAAACATCATATAATAATATAAAGATTCACGTATAAATATATAAGTTATAAACCTCTCCCTCAGACACTGTACCTGAATAACTAAAATTGAGCACTGAATAATTTAAATAAGTTTTATTGTGATAAGAGCATGAGCAGATCTTGAGACTGAGACTCAGACAGTTTGACCTGAATATGTGATTATCTGATTAAATGATTATCTGCAGCACTCGAGTCTCACCTTAATCTCTGGTTGAGGACGTTAACGGAGTTGCCGTTATAATCACAGGAGCCGAGAGAACTGAGTCCGTTCACTCTGTGCTGAAGAATCCAGAACAGCTTCTTCTTCACTGCATCACAGACCAAACACAACAATCTGTCTGAGGTTTCCAGCACCGTGGTGATCAGACCGCCGGTCAGATCTGAGCGCTGAATACCGGACGTCACGCCGGACGACACCCAAAACATAGATCTATAAAAATCACAAATATAATGACAGGAAATTTAGTTAAAGTCCTAAAACTCTCCGTCATTCACACAGTTTTCTGTGAGAAATATGTATTACAACACATGGTACTGTCAAATAGGATAAATAAATAAATAAACAAACAAACAAACAAACAAACAAACAAATAAATAAATAAATAAATAAATAAATAAATAAATAAATAAATAAATATGAATGTAAAAGAATGTAAAACCTTGAACCGAATCTATTATTTCATTCACATCAGTATTTAATTTTTAATAATTTCATCATTATTTAATTCATTACACACACACACACACACACACACACACACACACACACACACACACACACACACACACACACACACACACACACGTGTGTGAGAGTGTGTGTGTGTGCCTTTGCGTGTGTGTGCGTGTGTGCATGTTTGTGTGTGCCTTTGCGTGTGTGCATAAGTGTGTTTGTGTGTGTGTGTGTGTGTTTGTGCCTTTGTGTGTGTGTGCATGTGTGTGTTTGTGCCTTTGCGTGTGTGTGCATGTGTGTGTGCGTGTGTGTGCATGTGTGTATGTGTGTGTGCATGTGTGTGTGTGTGTACCTTTGTGTGCGTGCATGTGTGTATTTGTGTGTGCATGTGTGTGTGTGTGTGTGCCTTTGCGTGTGCGTGCATGTGTGTGTGTTTGTGCCTTTGCGTGTGTGTATGTGTGTGTGCATGTGTGTGTGTGCCTTTGCGTGTACGTGCATGTGTGTGTGTGTTTGTGCCTTTGCGTGTGTGTATGCATGTGTGTGTGTGTGTGTGTGTGTGTGTGTGTGTGTGTGTGTGTGTGTGTGTGTGTGTGTGTGTGTGTGTGTGACTGACAGAATTTACACCTACGTGACAGACGTCTGGAAAAATCTGACCGTCTGACGCTATCAATATCATGCTAGCATGCTAACGGGGTTCTTAGCCGTAAGCTTATCTTTATCTGTCCATCTGTCCATCTAAAGGAAACAATTAATACACACGTTGCTGTGAGGTGTCTTTTGTCTGTTTAACTTCTCCATGACTTTTTTTAGTCTCAGTACAACAAACTATCTGTGAAAATAACGTCTAGTTTTTGTCATAGAAAGAGAAAAGGCGTCGCGTAGCGTGCGAATGCGAATACACGTGTCCTGGGCATTTATTCTAACTTTTTTCCCTCAGAGTTTGATTAGCTGAATATGCTAACTCATGTTAAACCACAGCTAATGTTTGGATTTTAATAAAATAAAAATAATGCAATAAAATGTTTAAGTATATCGTAAAATATTTTATTAGAATCAAAACATTCATGAGACCAAAAGAGCATCATGTGACACTCAGAAACCAATCACAGAAAGGTAGACAACCTTTGTTTGTTTATCTCATGTATCCTCCACAGCCATGACGAGTCCTCTGTGTTTTCAACACTGCGATTAACGTCATGTCTCTGATCAGCCTCAGACTCTTTCTCAGGTTTCTTTTTTTGTCTTCTGACTTCTAGGATTTGTGTTTTTAAGATTTAAACAAACTTTGTGGTGTTTGCACTCACCTTTTGACTCTTACTGTTTGACCAGCTGGTTATTCGAACACGTGTGAGTGTGTGCTTTACACGTTTCTACACAAGTTGTGAGATATGAAAGGACCAAACCACTGTGTGTTGTGCGGTTCTAGTAACATAATCAGTGACAGCGTGGATAGAGGAATCGAGTGGATGGATAGAGTGGACTTTATCACCTGTTAGCATGTTTATCGAGTCTTTCTCTCCTCTTTTACTACAAATAAGTTTTTTCCTCATCAGTTTGTCATTCATTCATTCATTCATCTTCTACCGCTTATCCGAACTTCTCGGGTCACGGGGAGCCTGTGCCTATCTCAGGCGTCATCTGGCATCGAGGCAGGATACACCCTGGACGGAGTGCAAACCCATCACAGGGCACACACACACTCTCATTCACTCACACACACACACTCTCATTCACTCACACACACACACTCACACACACTCACACACTACGGACAATTTTCCAGAGATGCCAATCAACCTACCATGCATGTCTTTGGACCGGGGGAGGAAACCGGAGTACCCGGAGGAAACCCCCGAGGCACGGGGAGAACATGCAAACTCCACACACACAAGGCGGAGGCGGGAATCGAACCCCAACCCTGGAGGTGTGAGGCGAATGTGCTAACCACTAAGCCACCGTGCCCCCCTTCAGTTTGTAATGTTACTCTGAAACCACAAAGGCTTAATGTCCTCTGTTAAAGTTAACCCTGGAGACGCCTTCCAAAGTTGTTAAATAAGAACATGTATGTTTAAATGTGCTGTTATTCTAGGAACATTAACAACACATCTAATACAAAATGGATTAAATAAACGAAATTAAATAAACATTTTTAGCTGCTCGACTATCTGAGTCGCTGTTTCAGTGAACGAATCAACAGCGTTCGGTTATATAAAATAAACAAAGGACTGGATTTGGAGTTTTTACCCCATGTTTGGATCAATAACCAGACTGCTGGGCCGAGTCAGGTCTCTCAGGACGGTTCTGACGTTGTGTCCATCTGTATCCGCTCTCCGGATCATCCCGGTTTTCCCATTGCTCCAGTACACCGAGTTTCCTCTCCAGTCCACAGCGAGGCCTGAGATTCCTTTCCCAAGTGACAGAAGGTTCTAGAAAGATGTGAGACATTCTCTCAGGAACCCAGGAAAGATAAATAAATACTAAAATAATTATTAAAGCTGCTGCTCCTGCATTCATTCATTTATTTCAAATGATTAAAACAAATCTTTTACTTTTATTTATTTATTTTACCATAAATCGGACATTTTATGAGGATCAGTTCATCTCAGGAGTTAAAGGATACGTCGTTTATTCTAGTGTAAATATTCATCCTTATCTATAATATTCACACAGATTCCTAATGAAATGACGTAGTTCTTTGATATTATTATAAAAATGTAAATTCACCCGAGTGTGTGTCCCGTTCAGGTCGACCTGACTCAGGACGCCAGTGTGTGTGTCCACCCAATATGCTCTTCCTTCTCTGTAGTGGAAGTCCATCAGGATGTCCTTCCCCACACCGGGGACGAGGAGTTTATGACCGACGCCGTCCAGGTCGAGCCGGACAATAGAGTTTCTGAGGCCGACGAGAAGATACGGCTCGGGATCTGTACAATCAGTTACTTCAGTTAATAATGCTGTCAGTTTCTTACGTTAAAATTTTCCATTACATACAAAATCCAATAAAACTTTATTAATGGCGCTTGCAAAGCAACATGAGATATTCTTCTTCTGGACAAAACTTCTTCGCATAACTTGTCCCGCAGCTTTTGTCCTAGACCCATGAATGAGGTGTCAGATCGACCGGCTCATAGAGGAGAGGTGTGCTATGACTTTTAGAAGCGATCCAAACAACGATGTTCGCACAGCGGACGAAAAAGCAGTTAAAAAATTCCCATAGACTTGAATGGGAAATTCCTAAAATTTCACCCTAGCAACCGAGTGCCGAGATTTGCCACGTGCAAGCACCATTCACAGTTTCTTCAGGAAAAGTACATTCTAGTTTATAATTATTGTCTTATAAAGCACAAAGTAATATTATTAAATCTCTATAAATAAAGTATAATATACTGTACAGTACAAGAGAAATACAGGCTCCACCCTAAACTCATCACAAACTCCTACAACATGTTCGTCTCCTCATCATCAGGTCTAAAAGCTTCCACTCTTCTCCTCCTGAATCTCCTTCTAAAGTTTTGGACCTCACCAAAAAATTCAGGAGGAGCTTTATGTTGAGGGACAAAAAATGCCGTCAGTAAACAGAAGGCTTTTCGGTAAATAACTTCGCTGGTTACTTTGGTGATGGAGATTTTGTGACACTCCTGAAAAAGCATTCACACTGAATTATTGTAGTTGTTAAGTGACACTCTGCTTCTCGCTGCAATGTGCTGAAGTTCACAACCGGCGCCGATTCCTGAGGAACAACAGATGGCGTTTCCTGAGCAACCCGTGTGATAACGAGCGTTTTCGGGGCTGAACTGAGCGTAAGTACTTCAGCGTCGTCCGAGGTAAACTTTTATATAAAACGTTCTTCTTACAAAACGTTATGTCTCGTTAAATATTAATAAGACCTCTGTGTGTAAAATATACGCACGAACAGTCGACTATTATAGTTTACATTATTACACATCAGCATCAAGTTTCCAACAACACGGTTCATACTACAAACATGGCTGCCATAGACTACACGTCGTCCCAGCTCACACACTCCTGACGTCCGATCATACACATCATACACATCATACACATCTGTCTTCAGTCACACCTGCTGTATAAAACTGTATGTAAATCAGCATGTTTCAGTGTCTGACAGCAAGGATTTAGTTCTTCACTACTGAACTCATTAAATTAATGATTTGTGGTGTGGTTAGCACGTTCGCCTCACACCTCCAGGGTTGGGGGTTCGATTCCCGCCTCCGCCTTGTGTGTGTGGAGTTTGCATGTTCTCCCCGTGCCTCGGGGGTTTCCTCCGGGTACTCCGGTTTCCTCCCCCGGTCCAAAGACATGCATGGTAGGTTGATCGGCATCTCTGGAAAATTGTCCGTAGTGTGTGAGTGTGTGTGTGAGCGAATGAGAGTGTGTGTGTGTCCTGTGATGGGTTGGCACTCCGTCCAGGGTGTATCCTGCCTCGATGCCCGATGACGCCTGAGATAGGCACAGGCTCCCCGTGACCCGAGAAGTTCGGATAAGCGGTAGAAGATGAATGAATGAATGAATGAATGAATGAATGAATGAATGTTTACCTTTGACTTCTTCCCCATGCAGCATGAAGCTAACTGTAATCAGTGTCATTTAATCGATGTACATTTTAATAATCTTCCTCATTGTCACTGTGCCTTCACATAATTGTGTAAAAAGTTTAAACAGTCTTAAGATGCTAATGCAAAAAAATTTGTGTTTTTCCAGTTGCCTAGCAACAGATTTCACGAAACCTGAAAATCCGTTCCCATATTTTGGTCTACAAATGTTATTAAAACTGTGCATTCAGCAAATTTATATCATGAATAGTCTAATAAATGTTTTTTAGCTCTTACCGCTAGCGTCCGACTTTCATTCAGTGTGCGATCTGATATGTTTAATTGAGTTCTGTTCAGTTTTATTTCTGCAGATGTTATCACACAGCAAATGCAGATTTAGATCCCAGAGGCGACTGCGGTGAGGAAAACTCCCTGAGATGACATCAGGGAGAAACCTTAAGAGGAACCGGACCGGTCGGACGTCTGTTAGCTGACGTTTGACCAAAATCTTGTTCATTTTTTTTTCTGACTGATGAATCAGAAGACTCAGGTGTATATTTTACTCACCCAAACAGCTCCAGTTTCCTGATGTCCAGCATGTTGTAGATGTATCTGCATGACTGTTCTGCACCCACAGAACCAGCTGTAAAATGACCACAAATCTCCCCAAAACCATAATCCTGCTTCGGTCTTTACGCGCTCCTGAGATCACTCGTCCACTGGGAACAGCAGGCATGACCTCCACACATGTCTCCACACGAGGGTCAGGAGAGTGTGGAAAGGAGAAGGGACACTGGACAAGTCTATAGTGACCTACCAGAGAATTTACTGTTTACGTCGCTGAACTGGAGAGAATAGTGAGGAAATACTACTGCATTCAGGACAAAACCTCTTCACACCATGTGCTCACTCTCCTCTCTCCACTCACTCGCTCTCTTGCTCGCTTCAGTCTGTCCTCGAGATGTTTTGGAAGCAAAGTATGAAATTCCTGACATCCCCGTGGTGAATGTGACACATGCCGAGGTTCGTCTGCGCTCTGTGTTTTGAAATCTAGCTCATGATCTTTTTCTTCCAGAATTTCTGAAACCGCTTTCTGTATCCACAAACTCTGTGTGTGTGTGTGTGTGTGTGTGTGTGTGTGTGTGTGTGTGTGTGTGTGTGTGTGTGTGTGTGTGTGTGTGTGTGTGTGTGTGTGTGTGTGTGTGTGTGTGTGTGTGGTCAGGTCACAGGACAAGAGAACTTTTACAGACCTGGACTGTTTTTTATTGTTGTTGTTCACCCAGTTGTCTGCATCATTGTGATCCACATCAACATCACTGATCCTCCTATGGGACAAATACGATGGCATGCACACACACACACACACACACACACACACACACACACACACACACACACACACACACACACACACACACACACACACACAATAGCGGCCCTGTGTTCCCACATAAACCAGACAAGATTTGTACATCACATTATGACCTGGTCCTGACGAATTATACAAGAATTTGAGAAAAGTTTGCATTCAATCCATGATAATGTATTTTTTTTTTTCAAAAACAACTGTGATATTTTAAAATAAAAAAATATATAGCAAAATAATATATAATGAATCAAGGAAAAATATTTACTAAAATTATAAAATGTTAAATATTTCTATTATAATGATGAATATTTATTTATTTTTATTTTTTTCATGTCTTGTCTCACAACAAAAATGAAAAAAAAAAACATTTACATTTCACTATACAACAAATATATATATATTAATTAAATGCTGAAGAAAATAAAGGTACTTTTAAAAAGAACCTTCATGGGTTCTTAGAAATAGCAGTTCTTTAAAGGTTCTCTGGATCGGTGCACTTCTACACATCTTACACATTCTACATGATGGTCTTCAGAAATCGTCTGGAGGTTACGCCTACACACACACACACACACACACACACACACACAACAAACAGCGGACCCCAAAACCCCATGTGCTAAAGCATGTGTACTGCTCACACAGAGCTAGCAAAGGTACTCGAAACGTGAATTGTCACTTTTGTAGGTCGTTTGTGAGTCTATACTCGAACGTGAGCAAAGGAGCATCCTCTCTGACTCCTGTGTCAGCCGTCGTGTCCAGAGATCGCTCGCCTGTCCGTTCAGCGCCCGCTGCTGCGTTGCCAGAGACTCGAATTTCACGTAAGTCTCTTTGGAAAGATCATCGTCCAGTTCACTTTTACCGCTGCTGCTCTTTTTCCAGTATAGTGACAAGGTCTTGTAAAGAAGGAGAACAATGAGAGGAAGAACGAAAACACAAGCGATTCCACTGACAGTCAGCAGCCACCTGTTTGGTCCAACATCCGTAACGGTATCCAGAGTGCTAAAGTTCACACATTGCTCTTTCCCGCTTTTGGGAACCAAGCAGACCGTGTACATCTGGTTGGGAAACAGGTTCTCAAGAAGGAGCTTACCATTTCCAACCTCAGTGTCCACAGTCTCTTTTATCTCCTCTGCATCATATGGAAAGTACACCACTGACAGGGGCAGTTCACTGGGAAAGCCCTCGCTCATCCACACGACAACTGCACTGTCTCCCGTCTCCTCGACCACCTCAACGTCTCGGATATATGAACTAACTTTTTTTCGAGTTTTATCCTTGCCGCCATTTTTGCTTTGCTCCATCTTGGATGTATTTATAGCTGGTGGAGATCTCTGGATGCCTCCACCTGGGCCTAAGTTCAACTGGCTAGCTATAGATTGTGGTGTAGTCAGAGATGGTTTGGATGTGCTGGTACTGGTGGTGATGGTGGGGGTGGTGGTGGTGGTGGTGGTGGTGGTGGTGGTGGTGGTGGTGGTGGTGGTAAAAAAGGAAATCACAGCCTCTGGAACAGCAGAAAAAGTCCTGACGAAGGGATGAGATGGAGTCGTGAGGTCATTCTCGGCTAAAGATAGTGCGATGGAGGCTTCTGCGCTTCCAGCAAGGTTCTTTGCCTTGCATCGGTAAACGCCACTATCCTTTAGTACGATCTCCTGCAGACTCAGGATAGACCAACGGACACCTTCACCTGGGGACTCCTGAACATCTGTAGCATGCAAACAGGAATTACAGCTAGTTAAAAACAAACATCTCAAAAAGGCAAAAAGGCTTTTACGAAGATTTTTTAATGTAACAACAGAATCTGTTGTGCATAATTTGTAGCGCCCTCTAGTGTGCGCAGTGGACTTGTGTGTGTGAGCTGACTGTTACCAGGGTTACTGAGCACTGATCCATCCTCTCTGCTCCACAGCAGGGTCGGGGTTGGATAACCTGTAGCGTCACACCGCAGGAGCACGTTACTGCCGAGGGACGATGTGATCTTCGTAGCTGATGTCATCACTATTGGTTTAATGCATTGATCCAGTTCTGCTCGCTTAAACAGGACCCCAGCCAGGTTCTCCGGACCGCTGCAGGCCACCAAAGGGTCCATCAGCACCATAGGACCCTCGGCCATCTTGGACATCTCAATGAGTTTGGATATGCGGCAGTCGCAGTACCACATGTTGTCCTGAAGTCCTAGAAGATCAAAGCATTTTTGTTCTTTTGCACACTCAAGCGTACTAGATACTAGGGTTAGGGTTAGTAATGAGAAATAAAAGCCAGTTCACACCAAGATTCCAAACATTCATTCATTCATTCATTCATTCATCTTCTACCGCTTATCCGAACTTCTCGAGTCACGGGGAGCCTGTGCCTATCTCAGGCGTCATCTGGCATCGAGGCAGGATACACCCTGGACGGAGTGCCAACCCATCACAGGGCACACACTCTCATTCACACACACACACACACTCACACACTATGGACAATTCTCCAGAGATGCCAATCAACCTACCATTTATGTCTTTGGACCGGGGGAGGAAACCGGAGTACCCGGAGGAAACCCCCGAGGCACGGGGAGAACATGCAAACTCCACACACACAAGGCGGAGGTGGGAATCGAACCCCCGACCCTGGAGGTGTGAAGCGAATGTGCTAACCGCTAACCCACCGTGACCCCAAATTCCAAACATTAGTGCTAAATATTGGATTGTATAAACAACGCAGGTCGGTATATTCACCATCAAACTTTCTAACAGTATATACAATCATTTTCTGTTAATTAATCCAGTAGACAGGTTTGCTAGTAAGGATGAGGATGGAAGAATAGTGAACTTTGTTTGGAAAAATCTTATTTCAGCATTAGTATTTTCTTCAGAAGTGAAAAGTCTAGCTGTAGCTTTTGGAAGCTCATATTGTCATCGTGAGGCCTAGCGGAAGCCGTACGTTAGCCGTCTATGTGTTTCCAACACAAGCAGTAAAAGGTCAGGTGGTCTTCAGCAGCACATGATTCATAACTCTGTCGCTAGCAGGACCTCAGGTTTGTTGACAGTAAACACGAAACACGGCATTTCCCTGATGAACAGTAACAACTGTATGGAGAAGAGCACCATGGTGCTACTGATACGTTCCTCATGTAGGGTCACGTTCTGTGCTTTCTGTCTAGAATTCATCATCAGCCTTGAAAAAAAAAAACCCCTGTAGGTTTCTGATGGTTAACGTTAATAAAATGTGACGTATATTTGACGTTCTGCAGAGATTAGCGTAGAGCTTGTGTGATAATGAGCTGGTTCATGATGTTTACATGAGGTCTACAGATCAACTTAAATCCGACTCGCATGTGGAAACTGAATTAGCAGATTAAGCTGTTCTTAAGTGAGGTGAAGCATGCACACACACTCACACACACACACACACACACACACACACACACACACACACACACACACACACACACACACGCACACATGAGCTCTAGTTATCTTTAGACACGATAAACCCACTGCAGAAAATCGAGCAGGTCAGATCCGGTTAATCGGTTCCTCCAGGGTTTCACCAAGGTCCTCTGTGATTATTGTTTGCATTTTGTGTTGTTTTTTATGCATTTTGGTAAAGCCACAAGCTCAGGATTCTTTTTTTAATCTGATACCAGTGAGAAACGTCTGTAACGAGGCTCTGTGAGTGAGTTTCCTACATTCTGCTGTCTGATTCTGAGGAGCATTAACTGAAGCTCTTGAGTGGCTCAGTGTACCTCATGAACCTAAGTCCTAAATCCAACGTCATCCTCACCATCACCACTCACCCAGTATGATCTTCTGAGAGGAACCGACTGTAGAAATCATGCCGGAAAAGGGACTCCAGATGTCCAGAAGGTCGGAGGGCAACGTGATTAGCTTATTGCTGGAGATGTCCAGGTAGGTGATGTTTACCAGGTAAGCTGCAGCTTCTACACCAAGGCTTGTTAATCGATTATTGTGAAGATCCAGTGTCCTGAGGTCGGGCATCTCTCTGATGGCCTCCCAGGGGAACGTGGAGATTTGATTTCCATCCAGACGGAGCTCATGAAGGACCTTCAGGTTGTAGAAGCTGGCAGGATCCACAAAGGCGATGGAGTTGTAGGTGAGCCACAGATACCTGAGCTCAGTGAGGTAGTAAAACGCCTCGTTCTTTACTTGCCGCACTGCCGTTTTCTCCACACGGAGTTTCACCGTGTCTAAGGGGAGGTTGACGGGGATCTCGGCCATGTCGGGGTCATTGCACAGCACCGTCCTGTCAGAGGGAGGAGTCAGGGTGAAGAACTCTGAAGAACATTCTGTTATACACTACAATAAATCTTTATACATGCGGCAGTTAGCATCTCGCTAGCGACATTATTATTCTATATTTATTTTGATCCTTTAAATTATTTATTAATAATTCATTACATAAATGCGTGCTTGAAAAGAAAAGTTTTATAAAATGTGAAAAACCTCTCTCTCACTTTCACACACACACACACACACACACACACACACACACACACACACACACAGACACACACACACACACACACACACACACACAGACACACACACACACACAAATCTAAATGTATTAAATATTTTCATTTATATTTATTGTAATTATTTATACTCATGAAGTCTGTTTCAAAACTGCAAACACTGTGTGTGTGTGTGTGTGTGTGTGTGTGTGTGTGTGTGTGTGTGTGTGTGTGTGTGTGTGTGTGTGTGTGTGTGTGTGTGTGTGTTACCTGGTCCCATGGAACAAACAGACGCACTGTGACGGGCAAAAAGGCTGCGCTATGCTCCAACAGCCAAACAGCACCTGAAGCACCAGTATACACCGCATGCTTTACTGAGTCTCACACACACTCACACACACACACTCTCTCTCTCACACACACACGCTCTCACACACACACTCTCACACACACTTTCACTCACACTTTCAAACACATATTGGAATCCACACTGAAGGGAGCACCTCTTCATCCTGCAGCTTCACACTGAGATGAGGAGACAGTGTGCAGGTGAGGAAGGATTACAGAGGATTTCTCAGAGAGAGAGAGAGAGAGAGAGAGAGAGAGAGAGAGAGAGAGAGAGAGAGAGAGAGAGAGAGAGAGAGAGAGAGACAAAAGGTGATGACCTTTCAGTACATACTAATCGGCTAACAAGGGTTCCAGAATCATGTGACCTGATTCTGTTTACTTCCTCTTTCTCTGTTACTTTTTCTCTTTCTCTTTCTGAACTCTCTCTCTCTCTCTCTCTCTCTCTCTCTCTCTCTCTCTCTCTCTCTCTCTCTCTCTCTCTCTCTCTCTCACACACACACACACACACACACACACACCTATCACACCTAGGTGCAATTTCTCCAGCTCCACCTACAAGTATATTTTTAAGTGGAAGCCCAGAGAACTCTTGTGTTGTGTAGGAGGATGATGAAGGAGTGTTTGAAGCGACTTTGATGTTAAAACTGCGCCCCCTGGAGGTAACAGTTGGGTAAATAAATTCCATATAAAATATTGACAATAAAAACAGATTTATTGAAGGTGAAAAATAATGGCATGTGAGAGAGGGAGAGAGAGAGAGAGAGAGAGAGAGAGAGAGAGAGAGAGAGACACAGAGAGAGAGAGTGAGTGAGTGTGTGAGAGTGTATGTGTGTGTGTGTGTGTGTGTGTGTGTGTGTGTGTGTGTGTGTGTGTGTGTGTGTGTGTGTGTGTGTGTGTGTGTGTGTGTGAGAGAGAGAGAGTGTGTGTGTGTGTGTGTGTTTGTGAGAGAGGAGAGAGAAGATTGTTTCTCTTGTGTTGGTGAGAGAGAGTGTGTGTGTGTGTGTGTGTGTGTGTGTGTGTGTGTGTGTGTGTGTGTGTGGTGTTTGTGCGAGAGGAGAGAGCGAGAGAGAGAGAGAGAGAGAGTGTGTGTGTGTGTGAGAGAGAGAGAGAGAGACAGAGAGACAAACAGAGAGAGAGAGTGAGTGTGTGTGTGTGGGTGTGAGTGAGTGTGAGAGAGAGAGAGAGAGAGAGAGAGAGAGAGAGAGAGAGAGAGAGAGAAGAGAGAGTGAGTGAGTGTGTGTGTGTGGGTGTGAGTGAGTGAGTGAGTGTGTGTGTGTGAGAGAGAGAGAGAGAGAGAGAGAGAGAGAGAGAGAGAGAGAGAGAGAGAGAGAGAGAGAGAATTAAATAGTTCTAACTGTTGAAATTAAAGTGATCATCGTTTCCTTTTACAACAAACTCAACACATCTTTAGTATTTCACGGAGCGACGAAGCTGCTGTTTGCTAATGAGAGTTTGTAGACACCAGTTTGGCATCGAGAGCACAAAGAGCACAGGAGAGAGTTTTTTACCAATTACACCAGTGTATTTATTGAAGTTCACGCAAGCATATCAGAAAAGCCACTGTCAAGCTGTCGGCACATTTATGTACAAAACAGAGTCATGGTACAGCGTGGGCTACTACGCATTCTTCAGGGAGTGTACAAAAGACGAATGCAAGAAAAGAGAGAGAGAGAGAGAGAGAGAGAGAGAGAGAGAGAGAGAGAGAGAGAGAGAGAGAGAGAGAGAGTGTGTGTAGGACTTCACCACAAACTAAACACACTTACAAACAAATCAAACACTACCATCGAGAGCAAAGCGGCGGAAGAGGATTCGATCACTGCACATCAGGAGAGAAGAGAATGAGCCAGCGACACACTCGCAACTTCACCAACTCAGAAAAACAAAGTTTTTTTTTTCTCCTTTTATTTTGGATCAGTTAAAAACGAGTAACCATTAAATGCATGAACCATGCCACAATTAACACCGAGGTTCACAGTCTTCACCTAACATCATTATGGGGATCTGGATAAAGATCCCAATGCACTTACACTGAGAAAGAGCTCACGATAATGGGCGAATAAGTGCACGAAAAACTCTTAAACACCAACAGAGCAGATGAAAAGATGAGAACACTCCTCCTCCTCATCCTCCTCCTCCTCCTTTCTGTCCTATAACGACGTTAAGATAGAACGCTGTCGTGTGACTGTCACGTGACCGTCATGGTAATGACAGTAGAATCACAGATGTACATGTCAGAGCTTCAGGTTGGCGACGATGTCGTGATACTGTCGACACACCGTTTTGCAAACAACGTAAAAATCCCAACACACGTTAGTGTTCCTCGGAGAATGGCTCAAGAATCAATCGTTTTTTTTTTTTTTTTTATAATAAGAAAACATTTCAAAATAAATAAAAAATTACTATTTTAAAACTCAGAGAAATGATGATGTTATTTTGATACTCGTTAGTGCGAGGTGAGTTTACTAAATGACCTCAGCACTTTACATTTAGAAGTTCAGCATCATATCATTCACTCAGACATTTTTCTCCCCTTAAAACTGTAAAAGAACTAATTTTATTTTAATTGCATAAATCCACAATTTTGTTCCAAAATCAGTGAAACGAAAACGACGTCGTTTTGACACGCAGTCCGGCGAGGATGTGGATCTGCTTACAAGTTTGTATTCTGTCTAAAAGCCATAAACAGATCATTTATTGTCGTCGGTCAATCGACGATTTTACAATAAAAAATAAAGTGAGATCAGATTAAAAAAAAAAACGAATAAAAAACAACGAACTTTTTTTTGGTTTGTTTTTAATAGTTTAAAAAAAGTCACTAAAAATGATATTAACATGTTAGCTGTCTCAGATTTATTTATTTTTTTCACCGCTTGTTTACTTTTGAGAAGCGAGCGCCGTCATGTCGTGTAGTCATGCGGTTTATTTAGCGCTTTAACATGTACATCTGTGATGATTACAGCAGACACTTCTCTGTCATTCCCCCTTTCAAAATTACACAAACACGATTTCATGATTTTTTTTTCCTCTCTATTTTTTCCTTCACAACCCCCCCCCCCCTCCACCCACCTCCCCGATTCCCCTGTAACATGGAATGTGTTTGTATATGAATTCACCTGAAATTGAAGTGCTTCCATACAGTACGTGTGAACATTTACAGAATGGCTATATACAAAAAAAAAAAAAAAGAAAAAGAAAAAAAAAACAAAAACAACTTCAGGTCTATTTACCTGTAGCTATAATCTGTTGGAAATAAAAGATAAAAGGGGTAAAAACACTGCGGCTGTGTGTCGGCTAGTAAAGAACTCAGAACCTTTTTTTTGTCTGGATACGTTTTGTAATGATATCTGTAGAAAAATAATAAATAAACCCTTTATCTTACATCATTTCTTACTAATTTTGTCTTTCTTTTTTTACTTTTTTGACTCTTTTTTTCTTTTTTTTTTCCAAAATAACGCAGAACGTACAAGCAATCTGCTCCTTTAGGGCCAAAACTCTCACAGATTAAAAACAAACAAACAAACAAACAAACAAACAAATAAAAACCTTTTCTTTTCATTCCTGTGTGATTTTTTTAAAGGAAAGCGCTGAAACACAAACTCACATGAAAAACTGTGCTTTATGTCCTACAACCGACCCGTTAGATAACAACGCACTTAGATACCGTTAATACTGATGTCTTAAAAAAAGGAAAATTGTTATAGTGTGGTTCGAAGAAAAAAAAAGACGCTATAAACATCTCATCTCGTGTAAGCGTACATTAAAATAAAATTAAAAGAATCCACCACTAGTTAGACAGAAGTGTAGTAATATTAATAATAATAATAATCATAGGGTTGGCCATGGGGTTGGTCATGTGACACACCATTGGTCATTAGAGGGCAGCAGCCAGTGCCTGAGGCTCCGTGCCTTCCAGTGCTACTTCCTGCTTTATGTGTAGGCGTTGAGTCGCTCTTTGGAGCGTGTGGAGTGGATGTCGTGTAGCTCCTGCTCCTCTTTGGACTTGCAGTCTTCATATTTCTGCATCTTACACGCGTCCTTCACGTAGGCCCAGTTAGCTGACAGAACCATCAGGTAGTGGATCTGAAATCAGAGACGTCATGACGTGTCACCTTCAAACGTATTCAGGACCTGTTTGCTAACGGCTAAAGCTAAAGGAACTGATTAGCGTTATTACATTTCTATTACTAGGTTATTACTGAACGTCACAGGCTCGGTGCTGATTGGACAAAGAGTTTTTAAATGAATTGCACTTTTAGACTCTTCTCTATATTTAATGGTGTAAAAACCAAAAGAACGATAAACACATCGGGATCGTATTTAATTTTAAAGTGAATAGTCTGATGATCGATGTAGCCAATCAGCAACGAGCAGGCGATGTTTAGGACCCGCCCCTTTTATTTTGAGCTGAATGTGTTTTTATTTTATTTGTTGTTGCGTTTTCAGGTTTGATTTGGTTTATTGATGTGACTTGCTCTTGTCACTGGTCAGAGTTTTTTGTACTTGTTTTATTTCTGAATTTAAAGATGTGCAGTTTTTCCTTCAAACTCCAGCTCATTTCCTCTCATTTTGTTTACCACCTGTTTCGGTGTCGCAGCTCTGTGAGGACTCGATGACGTCACAGTGTTCTGAGCTAAATTTATCCTCTGCACCAGCAGGAGGCAGTGTTGTACCACAGCAGGACATTTCCAACCCTTACCTGTGTGTGTGTGTGTGTGTGTGTGTGTGTGTGTGTGTGTGTGTGTGTGTGTGTGTGTGTGTGTGTGTGTGTGTGTGTGTGTTTTAACATTACAGCCGCTGAGTTTGTTTAGCATATTTGCATATTTACGCAACAATATTATGTAAAACTGAATACAGTTCAGACACTGAATATAATTAGGATTATTATCTAATATGCAGATCATCAACAATCTATAGCGGTTTAATGCATGATGAATTATGGCTATGCATAATTCAAAACCACTCTAATAAATGTTCTATTCCTAAATAATTAATTTTTATTTATAACTGTCAATTTGTAATATGCTCAGTAAGGTTGCCTTTTGTGTATATTGTGTTGTTTTCATCAGTCATAACTCAGGCGATATATAAATAATCAATATGCAAATGTATGCAAATGATCTAAATGGGTTGCACAAAGCCACGCCCTGTTTGTTCTGCTCAGGCAAAAGAAACAGATTTGTCTCTTGTCTTTAATGTGTTTTCATGCATTGTTATATAACAAGAGATCTACATGTCATCTCTATGCAAATGTATGCAAATTTTTTAACAGAGGCCACACCCAGTGTTCCTGCTCATAGAGCTTGAACACAGGCCTGTCTGCTTACATTTTTGTGCCTCGTTTATTATTATGGACATGTATAAATATGCATAGTTATTATGTAAATGTATGCAAATTATTCATGAATCTCACAATAAAGGAAAACAGGTTGCGTTTTAGGTTTTAACATGATGTGTCATCACCGTCAGCATCATCGCTTTCTCTCGTCTCTCAGAAAATGGTTGCCCACAAATGACTGAACGATGTTAGCAACAAGCTCACGGAGCCTTTCTTCTTTTAGTTTCCATAGCAACTCTGTGACAGACCCTGCATCTCTCTGAGATCGAGATCGAGAGAGACTGAAAGGAAAAGATGAAAAGCCGACGCAGAACTGAGGATGGAGAGGAACGTGAATGCGAAGCCTCGCCCACTCTCAGCAGCTCTGATTATTCAACACGAACTCTATTTCCCATGATGCATAGCGAATGCAGGAATGACTCACCGCTCTGTTCTGGTATTTACATGCAGAGCAGCACAGACGAGCTGAAGTGAGGGATGTAATTCAGCCATTTTACTGCATCAAACCCGAATAAAAACATAAATCAATGCTAATAGAAAAAATGAAGCAGACGAAGCCTTTATTTGTCACTTATACGTCACAGTGAACCTCTTTTTTTGGCAGATTTGTGTTTGTTACAAAGCTGAAGTTAGTTAGGATACAGTGCCTATGGAGCAGATGAGGTTAAGGGCCTTGCTCAAGGGCCCCACAGCGGGAGCTTAGGAGCACTGGGGTTTGAAACCAGAGCCTTTAACCACTGATTACCTCAAGTTCCTGTACTCAGGTACTGTACGTTAGAGCAGAATAAACAATCAGTTATAAGCACAGGTGTTGTTATCGTTCTCTTATGGCCTATTAATGCTCAGGTTCATGGATTATTCTAAAACTAACACCACCGGTAATGTTAGCCAATGGAAAAATCGCTGTAATTCACTCGTCATTGTGTAAATGCAGTGATTTCAGACTGAAGATTTCCAATGAACTCACCATGGCGATGACGGCGGCTCCGGCTCCGGCCAGCGCACACACAAACAGGTGAAAGGTCATATCCAGCTGAGGACACACCCAATATTTCACTCACATTAAAGACTCGCTTTTATTTAACGGCTTAAATAATAAATGAATGGTTGAGTTTGAAACGCACCTCTTCAGATTTACACATTTTGTTGAACTTCTCAGATACTGTACACAATGTCTTAACCTCTCCGATAGTCACAACACCTAAAACACAGGGATAATAATAATAATAATAATAATAATAATAATAATAATAATAATAATAATAATAATAATAATAATAATAATAACAACAACAACAACAACAACAACAACAATAATAATAATAATAATAATAATAATAATAATAATAATAATAATACATTGTACTATGACTACAAAATAAATTTATTTTAAATCATAAGCCTGATATTTATTTATTTAGTTTGTTAGTTTATTCTCCAGATAAAAAAATATTAGATTTTTTTACAATACCATATTATTATTATTATTATTATTATTATTATTATTATTATTATTATTATTATTATTATTATTATTTATAAGCAGCTTTAAAGAAGTATGGAAACAAAAGAGAGAGAAAGATAAATAAATATATTATAAGAAGAAGAAAAAGAGGAAAAATAAGGACAAAATAAAATAAATGAATATATACAATTAAAGTTAATTTAAAAATAGATTAACTTAAAATAATATATATATATATCCCTATTATATCACCTTCTTAAAATTATTTTAAATGTATACAAATTATAATGAAATAGAATAAAAAGAGAGAAAAAGAAATGTAAAAAAAAGAAATAGAAATAGAAATATAAAAATAAAATAGAAATAATGATTTATATAAAAAGTATTTATTTTACATAAAATTAAATAATAAATACAAAAATAATGCTCAAGCATCTGTATTTTCATTTTGGAGATGGAAGTTTGTGAGCTGAACAGATCGTAGAGCTTATGCACAAAATAAAAAGCCCTTTATACCCTAACATATGCAAAAATGATTGAGAAGTGGCTACAAAAGGAGGAAATGCCTTTTACATGTAAAAGTAAATGGAGTAAGTTTTTCCTGCATGTCTTCCAGGTCTGTATTTGTGTTATGGGAAAGCCCCAGGATGACTACAGAGCTGGAGGTGACATGTTAGGTTGCTTGTGCTATTTCCCCAAACGCATTAGACTCAAAAATGAGGTTAAAGTTCACCATTTGGTGTGAAATTACACCAAATAACCACGCTTTGTCTTTATTGGGGTGCCAATAATTCTGCACTGGTACTGCTATAGCTGTTTACCGAATTGACGTGGGTCCAGACACAGATCCTTTCCCTCCAGTACGGTGGTGTTCTGGCAAATAGTCCAGATGTTGAAGTAAACGAAAACGGGCAGAGCGGTGAAGGCCGTCACTGCAAGCCAAGCCAGCATGAAAATATACGTCAGCATGATGAACTGGAAAAAACAGAGAGAGGAGAAATATTAGACCAGATCTACTGACACGGTGCCGTAAACACGACTGAGACAAAGATCATACGGCTCGGTGTGGAGGAAAGTCTGGCTTTACTTTACATTTGTATGAATCAAGTCACAAGGTCAGTTTTGTATGAAGACCTAAAATGAATATAGTGAAATTAATTAAAGGAGTTTTTAGTTTTTATTAATTATAATTATTTTGGGGTTAAAAGACCAGATCAAATCTGATCTGAGTGTCCAATCACATGACACATGATTTAATAATCAGTTAAATTGTGAGTTCTTTCTGAATGCAAAAGTAAAATGTGGTGTTCCTCAGGGTTCTGTTCTAGGACTGATTTAAGTCTTAATATATGAGACATAATTCATAAACACAAAGCCAAACCAGACCTTAAACTGGACCATAGACCAATAACCTTCTGGTGTTTGATTACTGCTATTTTTCTTTGTATATACTTTGTTAAGAATTTTACTTCTCTTCCTGAGGCAGTTCTTTGTAAACACAGTATTAGCCTCGTAGCTCAGCTCAATTACACACAGCTACATGAACTTTAAACCGTAGGCGTATCATAAATCAGATGTATTTATAACTCCAGGACGACTTCGTACCCATGCGCTAACGCAGCGTCCGCAGGCGGTGATCTTAAAATCTCCATACAGATCTTTAATAGCTCCACTTGTAAAGAAACCCTCGACCATCAGCAGAATCCCGTAGACGAAGAAAGCCGAGGCGATGCCGTAGATCACGTACTTGATGATGTCAATACTGGAAGGAGAAGAAGAGTTACGCTCGCTGTAATGGACATGTTATAATCACTAATCTGATGCATATTTTATTAAAATGGAAACATAACTGTGGCCACATTGTGGGTGTGGCCTTGTGGTTGGGACCTTGTGGGTGTGGCCTTGTGGTTGGGACCTTATGGGTGTGGTCTTTTGGGTGGGATCTTGTGTGTGTGTGGCCTTGTGGGTGTGGTCTTTTGGGTGGGACCTTGTGGGTGTGGTCTTGTGGGTGGGACCTTGTGGGTGTGGTCTTGTGGGTGGGACCTTGTGGGTGGGACCTTGTGGGTGTGGCCTTGTGGGTGGGACCTTGTGGGTGTGGTCTTGTGGTTGTCACTCCTCAACATGTCACTTAATATAATTTGCATATATTTACACATTCTTTTATTTTAAGCACATTTTTATTTTTGAATAAAACCCAGACATCAAGCCAGGATTAGAATTTCTTTAGTTCTTTTCATTATAAATGTTATTAAATAAAAGCAGCAGATAATAAGATTGATGAGATCATTAGCGCCCTAACCGGCGACGTTTGGCTTTATTATGAGCTCACATGGTGAAGACGTCCAGCGAGCCTGTAGAAGGCCTCATCACTTCAAAGTAGTTTTGTAGGATTGTGTCGGTGCCCGTGAGAGCCTCGTGACCACAGCCACAGAACAGAGCCACACCCGCGTACAGCAGGATGGTGGCGATCAGAGACGGGTATGGGATCCCACGCAGACATTTCAAACAGCACTCCATGCATCCTGAGAGACAGACAGACAGAAAGAGAGAGAGACAGACAGAGAAAAAGAGAGACAGAAGGCAGGAAAGGGACAGATGGAAAGGGACAAAGAAAGTGAGATCAAACTCAGCTGGAGGCTGTGGAGCAAAAACAAACAGGAATCACCACAATCTGTCTGTCTGTCTGTCTGTCTGTCTGTCTGTCTGTCTGTCTGTCTACCGATCTAAATCTTGTGCTTAAATGTATGTGCACTCCCGATCATCACTCCAGAAGCACACAGTTGTACAGAACATCTCCGTGTGCTATAACGTTACAGTTTCTCTTCACTGAAACTCAGAGCTCCATGAAGACATGGTGTAGAGGTGAAGGTTGGAGTGAAGATCTCCAGGGTCCTGCACAGAGCCTTTGACTCTGACTCAACACCACTGAACACCTCTGGGATGAACTGGAACTGGAGTCTCCTCAAACATCCCAGCATGAGAGTCTGATCTCACTGATAGTCTTGTAGCTGAATGAACACTAATGCCTACAAACACAAATCCAACATCTAGTGGAGAACCATCAGACAAGAGAAGAGAGGAGAAGAGAAGAGAGGAGAGGAGAAGAGAGGAGAGGAGAAGAGAGGAGTTTATTATAAGAAAAAAGAGAGGAATAAATCTGGAATGAGATGTTTAACGCACACGCGTGTGGGTGTGATGGTGAGGGGTGCACAAACATTTCACTATATAGTATACTGTATCTACCTATCTTATTTCAGTGTGTGTGTGTGTGTGTGTGTGTGTGTGTGTGTGTGTGTGTGTGTGTGTGTGTGTGTGTGTGTGTGTGTGTGTGAATGTAACACACTGTAGCTCAATATTAAATCAGTCTATAAAATCTGGAGTTGTTCCTGATGGGTGTGTTAAAGCGGTGCTGAGTTACAGCCGACGGGGGAACGGCACGGATAATAACCACATAAACCTTCAACCTCACACACACACACACACACACACACACACACACACACACACACACACACACAACACACACACACACACACACACACACACACTCCTTTATCTCACCCATACTCTCTCTCTCTCTCTCTCTCTCTCTCTCTCACATACACACACACACACACACACACACACACACACACACACACACACACACACACACACACACACACTCCTTTATCTCACCCATACTCTCTCTCTCTCTCTCTCTCTCTCTCTCTCTCTCTCTCTCTCTCTCTCTCTCTCTCTCTCTCTCACACACACACACACACACACACACACACACACACAACCCCACACACAAAAAACATATTATTAATGCATGTTCAGTGTGCACTGATGGGACAGACACTCAGAGCTCTATATTTAGACAGGAATGTCATCAGCTGTTGTGATGTTAAACTCCTCTTAGCCTCTGGTTTGTGTTCAGTAAATATTCCAGGATTTAGTCCGTCACTTGGAAGCATTTGATCTCCATTCAGTCCAGCAGGAGGTTTGAATCCCTCACCTGCTAACAACTGTAAACTATATATAACATACACTATAGCACTATAACACTATATGACACTATATAACATACACTATAACTCTATATAACACTATATAACATACACTATAGCACTATAACACTATAACTCTATATAACACTATATAACATACACTATAACTCTATATAACACTATATAACATACACTATAGCACTATAACACTATATAACACTATATAACATACACTATAACTCTATATAACACTAACTCTATATAGGATATATATATATATATACTCATTCTGTCTATATTGTATCTCATCGTCTGCATTGTTTTCTCGTGTACTGTAGTATAGTGTTATTGATGTCTGTACCTTTGAGAGTCACAAACTGCTGAAACCAAATTCCTTGTGTGTGTCAACATCAACACACTTGGCTAATAAATCTGATTCTGATTCTGATTCTAATAACACTATATAACACTATATAACATACACTATAACTCTATATACTGTAACATTTGGGGCTTGTAAAAAAGGTAAATAAATGTTTGTGTACATTGAATGTCTATACTGTTTAAACATTTGTTCAAAATACATAAAGTAAAGATATATTCGGTTCAATATATATATAGACTTATTGCTAAAATATAGACTATAGATTGGACCAAATCAAAAAGAATTATGTTTCTTTAGGAAAACAAAAAATAAGGCCTCGTTCATTCATTTTGGCCTGAATGTCTGTTTCATCAAATATATGCAAAGAAACAGATGCATCATTCATCATCATCACCTCATGAATAATTCATATTTTAATGGGTGAAGATCATGTGACATTTCAATAACAAATAAAGTCAGAAAAAATAACAACTACAGCCACATTGCAGCTATATTACCGTATTATTAACAATTATTATTTATGATCATTTTCTTTTTAATGGATCGTTTTTGAAAGAGTTTTAATTCTAAAACAATAGTTTTATTAACACTTCTGTTATTTCACATTCACTTCTCATTTCCTCTGATGTTATAAATCGTGTTAAATTGTATTGTTAAAGCTTCAACAATCTGAACAAAAGCCCCAAATAGGAGAGCATTAACACCGCTACAAACCCAAACAACCCCCGAAATCCCTCTCGTCTACCCTCCCCCACTCGCTCCGGCCCCTGAACCCATCTGTCAGTCTGACACCTTGTCCTGCCCCCAAACCGCCCCTGCTCCAATTAACCCTCCTATAGTGCACATTACTTGGCAATATTGTTTTCCAGTGTTAAATATTACTCACCTGGTGGGTCATTTTGAGAAAAACGGATTAAAGAAAGTGTGAAATTGTTCATATGACGAGGATTTTGTTTTTATTTCACATGGATGGAAGGAGTCTCCAGTGTCAGGGCTTTCTAACATAAGAAAATTAGGAACTCACTTTTTTTTAAAAGTAATAATAGTAATAAATGGATAAAAATGAGGTGCTGTGCTGTAAGAAATGGAATAAAACCTTTGATGTGATGTGTGAGTCTGTCGAGTGAAGTGTCGTATCACGCTATTGTGTGTATCACCTCTCGTACGCATATTCACACTAAACGTGATTTTCCTGTTCAGAAGAGCAGAACAGAATCTACATTTGCTTCCCTGCTCTCGGTGACCCACTTACACGACACACGCTGGCGGCTTTTATAAGAGTTTAAATACACACAAACACCTTCGGCACAATAGATTCCCCTCAGTGCTACTCCTGATCCACTGACTCCTGATTCATTTACAGCTATTCTGATTCACTGATATCTGATCTGATTCATTTGAATCTGATCTGATTTTAATTCCTCTCCAGTCATTTATCAGTCATTCTGATCATAACTATACTGCTTTGTGATCTGATTGATTTGTATCTGGAATGATTTATTTCAATCTCTTCTGATTCATCTTTTGTCCGAACCGATTCATTTATACCTGTTCTGATTCCTTCACATATGATCTGATTCATTTCCATCTGAACTGATTCATTCATATCTTTATCTGATTCATTCTATTTGGACTCAAAATTTGAAATTTAATATAAAAAGAATTTTACTAAAAAGCAGTCGGTCTTGCACATTCTATAGAATATTTGTTTGTGTGTGTTTTAACTCACTCCATCTGTGTTTGGAGTTTGAATAATCTCTTAACCGTGTGGGCATTTGTTCAACCCTCTAACATTTTGTTCATTATTTCACTGGAAACAAAAGCCTGAACAATGAGCTTTTCTCCTCACATGCTAATAATATTATGAGAGACAAATGGTGGAACCACAGTAGCCGCTTGTGGTGTGTGTGTGTGTGTGTGTGTGTGTGTGTGTGTGTGTGTGTGTGTGTGTGTGTGTGTGTGTGTGTGTGTTCAGAGGGGAAGGGAGATAATGTGGACAAACAATTGGACAGAGGCCCTGGGTAAAGAATACACGGAAAATAATCTACACATGAAAGTCTGAAAGTCATGCATCTGCACAATGTGTGTGTGTGTGTGTGCGTGTGTGTGTTTGTGTGTGTCTATGTGTGTGTGTGTGTGTGTGTGTGTGTGTGTGTGTGTGTGTGTGTGTGTGTGTGTGTGTGTGTGTGTGTGTATCATATTCGTATGTATCATATGTAAAAAGTCTTACCAGTCCACAATCATTTTTGTGCTTGCTGTTTTTTTTTGTCTCCACCATCAGCCGATGTTCTACATGTAATTCTGGAGGAAGCAGCTTCCAAAATTAAAAAAAAAAAACTTTATAAAAACAAAGATTGACGTCAAGAATGTTTTTTATCTCCTGACCTGGGCACAAGTTTGGTGATCGTTAAGATAAAACATGGAGTATAAATTACTGGTGAAAATGTGTGTGTGTGTGTGTGTGTGTGTGTGTGTGTGTGTGTGTGTGTGTGTGTGTGTGTGTGTGTGTGTGTGTGTGTGTGTGTGTGTGTGTGTGTGTTCGGGAAGTTCAGAGGTTCGTGACTGTGATGCGACGTCCCACTTTACAGGCAAGTCAAACAAGCAGCTCAGATTCTCTGGATGTTCTTTCATCAAAGCACCAGCAAAGACAAGCAAGCTCCTCATCCCCAGAGTTACACCAATCCTTATTCCATCTGCATTACTTATAACTTATATAGGCTAGTTTGTTAGCTGAGACTAGCAAGGGTGATGCTATTGTGAATACCAGCATTAAAATAATCCAAAAATATGCATTTAAAAGCGTCATTTCCTTTAAATCTAATCTTATAGACATCAATCTTATGCTGCTATGTAAGTAAGTAACGAATCTCAGACTCGCTATTACGAGGAACATTTCTCATTATTCATTCATTTTCTACCGCTTATCCGTCTCAGGCATCGAGTTAGGATACACCCTGGACGGAGTGCCAACCCATTGCAGGGCACACACACACATCCTGGATGGAGTGCCAACCCATCACAGGGCACACACACACTCTCATTCACTCACACACACTCACACACTACGGACAATTTTCCAGAGATGCCAATCAACCTACCATGCATGTCTTTGGACCGGGGGAGGAAACCGGAGTACCCGGAGGAAACCCCCGAGGCACGGGGAGAACATGCAAACTCCACACACACAAGGCGGAGGCGGGAATCGAACCCCGACCCTGGAGGTGTGAGGCGAACGTGTGCTAACCACTAAGCCACCTTGTCCCCTCTCATTATTCAAAAACACTTAATTTGTATGATGCACATCGTTATTGTTAACGTGTCACTTCTGCAAGAAAAATATCTGATCGTCAACAGAAACTGTTCCCAATATAAAGAGGGTCTCATTATCGCTATAACTCATCTGCATATTTTACAAGATAAGCATTTAATTCTTGTGAGAAATGTCTCTGATTTTTTATTGGAGTCTGTATTGTTATTAAGAAGAGTTTTTATTTACTTGTTTGTTTTTTTTTGGCTGTATAACATAATTTATAAAGCGTAACTCTCGCAAGATCAAAATTTGATCTTACATTTCTGAGCTATTTTACATTGCATTATGTTGATATTTTTAAATATTTCGATGTTCTCGTGAGCACAGTGATGTTTTCTGTCTAAATGCTGGACTTTTTACATCTGTACACTACACATTCATGACAGGAGAGAAAAACCTCAGCCATCGCTCACCATCAGAGGAATTTACAGACAGAACTCATAAATAAGGTAGGAGAGGTAGCGCTGTGGTGGAACTCGAATCACCTAATGTTCTCTAACACAATAAAGATGAGTGCTAATGAAATGCCCGATCTCCCATGAGGCCATTCTGGTTCATCACTCTCTCCCTCACTCCACTCGTCTGCTCTGTAGTGGACACAGTGAGCTGCCTGTCCAGCTCGTTTACCCGATTCACCTCAATTTATTTTCCTTAAAGTATCATCGTTAAATTATAGAGCAAGCATCTCATCTCTCTCTCTCCCTCTCTCTCTCTCTCTCTCTCTCTCTCTCACACACACACACACACACACACACACACACACACACACACACACACACACACACACACTATAGTACACTATTACTCACAGTACAGTACACTATTACTCACACTATAGTACACTATTATTTACATTACAGTAAACGATTACCCACACTACAGTACACTATTACACTATAGTACACTATTACTCACACTATAATACACTATTTCTGACACTTCAGTGCACTATTACTCACACTACATACACGAATACTCACACTATAGTACACTATTGCTCAGACTATGGCACACTATTACTCACACTATAGTACACTATTACTCAGACTATGGCACACTATTACTCAGACTATGGCACACTATTACTCACACTATAGTACACTATTGCTCACAGGACAGTGCACTATTACTCACACTATAGTACACTATTACTCAGACTATAGTACACTATTACTCAGACTATGGCACACTATTACTCAGACTATAGTACACTATTACTCAGACTATAGCACACTATTACTCAGACTATAGTACAATATTACTCAGACTATAGTACACTATTACTCACACTATAGTACACTATTACTCACACTATAGTACACTATTACTCATACTATAGTACACTATTACTCACACTATAGTACACTATTACTCACACTATAGTACACTATTACTCATACTATAGTACACTATTACTCACACTATAGTACACTATTACTCATACTATAGTACACTATTACTCACACTATAGTACACTATTACTCACAGGACTGTACACTATTACTCAGACTATAGTACACTATTACTCACACTGTAGTACACTACTACTCATACTATAGTACACTATTACTCACACTATAGTACACTATTACTCACACTATAGTACACTATTACTCACAGGACTGTACACTATTACTCAGACTATAGTACACTACTACTCACACTGTAGTACACTATTACTCACACTATAGTACACTATTACTCAGACTATAGTACACTACTACTCATACTATAGTACACTATTACTCACACTATAGTACACTATTACTCACACTATAGTACACTATTACTCATACTATAGTACACTATTACTCACACTATAGTACACTATTACTCACACTATAGTACACTATTACTCACACTATAGTACACTATTACTCACACTGTCACACTATAGCACACTATTACTCAGACTATAGCACACTATTACTCACACTATAGTACACTATTACTCACACTGTAGTACACTATTACTCAGACTATAGTACACTATTACTCAGACTATAGCACACTATTACTCACACTATAGTACACTATTACTCACACTGTAGTACACTATTACTCAGACTATAGTACACTATTACTCACACTATAGTGCACTATTACTCACACTATAGCACACTATTACTCAGACTATAGCATACTATTACTCAGACTATAGTACACTATTACTCACACTGTAGTACACTATTACTCACACTATAGTACACTATAACTCAGACTATAGAACACTATTACTCATACTATAGTACACTATTACTCAGACTATAGTACACTATTACTCACACTGTAGTACACTATTACTCACACTGTCACACTATAGTAAACTACTACTCACACTGTAGTACACTATTACTCCCAGTGTAGTACACTATTACTCACACTATAGTACACTATTACTCACACTATAGTACACTATTACTCAGACTATAGCACACTACTACTCACACTACTACTCACACTATTACTCAGACTATAGCACACTATTACTCAGACTATACTACACTATTACTCACAGTGTAGTACACTATTACTCAGACTATAGCACACTACTACTCACACTATAGTACACTATTACTCACAGTGTAGTACACTATTACTCACACTATAGTACACTATTACTCACACTATAGTACACTATTACTCAGACTATAGCACACTACTACTCACACTACTACTCACACTATTACTCAGACTATAGCACACTATTACTCAGACTATACTACACTATTACTCACACTATAGCACACTATTACTCACAGGACTGTACACTATTACTCGCACTGTAGTACACTATTAATCATGAAATAACTTATTATTATTAATGCTGTATTAAAACAGAACAGGAATCCTATCATTTAATTAATTATCAGCAATCTGTGGTGAATTTCTAGTTCTAAAAGCTTTCAGATAAATGCCAAAACTCTTAGAGCTCTCACAGAGAAGACGACATACATGACCACTGTCATGGCAACAGGCGGTTCTACTGCCCATCATGCACCGCTTTCAAAGGGAGAGAGAGGAAAAAAACAGCACACATGAAGAACTGCCATGGAGATGGAGGGAAAAAAGGAGGAGGAGGCGAGAGAGAGAGAGAGAGAGAGAGAGAGAGAGAGAGAGAGAGAGAGAGA
>NC_062534.1:850935-853435 GCF_022655615.1 Tachysurus fulvidraco
GCCTAATTTATTTTTTAAACCCATTTTTATGATGGGTGCCAATATTTCTGCTGCCGATTGTAAATATAGACCGCTGGCTGTTAGCTTGTTCAGCTATTTTAGAGCTCAATCCATATCCAGACAGTCCTAATTATCCCGTAAAATTGAAAATCCATGCGATTGGATTCGGTGCGTGTCATTTGTGGTGTATTTACAGCACCAGATGCTTTTCACCCGACTTTAATATCCGGCTGATTCATAAGGAGAAGGAGAGCGAGTGTAATTGGACTTATTTCTTTGGGCAATAATTCCATACCCCTTTTACGGCTCCGTCATTGTTCCCATTGAAATATATTAAAATTACAAATCTATTTCTTGTGAGTAATAAGGTGCTGTCAGAGGCAGAGTGTGACAAGCCGAGTGCAGAGCGTGGGCTCTTCAGATCAGACCTGAGCGCAGATCATTTACATGTGATTTTCTTTTATTATTGTACTTTAATCTGTAAAGACTTGAGCATGAGCTCGTCCTCACACCGTCATCTAGGGTGCACGTACACATTAGCTCCACTTTGCACTTAATTACCGTACGTTTTTTTTTACCCGCGATTTATCTTGTTACACGCATAGAGTCACTTTAAAAAAATACATACAGCACCTTTAATGATGTTTTTTGCAGATATACAGAAGAAAACACAAAGTAAGCTGCTTTCAATAACGTCGTAGTGGCTTCCTGACGTGTGGACAGTTCATTTAAATGTCAGGCAGCAGATGAACATCTACACCACAAGTCTCTGTAGTTTTAAGGCTTTACAGCGACTCGATGACGAGTCTGAGATGAGTCTACACACTCCTCAGAGGGACGACAGGAGGAGTGTGTAACCTTTTCTGCGTCGTGTTTTTATATTGAACTGAATATTCTGGCATTTCTGACCAAACCCCTTCTGAGATCTTTCCTTGAGAAGCTCAGCATTGATTTCTTCCAGGCTTTGGCTTGTTGTTCCTCACTTAGACCCTTAGTCACAGAGCCAAAACAACTGCTCGAGTGTGGAAGAGGAAGTGAACGCACGTGAATTGATTCTACACGGACAACAAGGGAGGATAAAATCTAGATAACAGAGCAGAGATTTATTTACGCCGCTCCGAGAGACGGTTCCTCAATAATTCCTTAAGATTTACTTGTTTGTTTTTTTTCCCATGAGGTGCTGCGACTGAGACGGTGTGTGTTATTCTTCTGAACATTGTGTAGTTTTTCTTTTTGAGTATTTTGTTCTATAAATCGGTTCTGATCCGACCAACAGCTCGTTCTGAGCACAGAGTTGAAGGCGTTAGCTTCCGTTGTTCCTCAGAACAGTTCGGTGTGGACTCTAAACGTTCAGTCTCGTAGATTAATGAGCTGATTGCTTACGAATCTGAAGATAAAACTCCTTTAATATGAAGCCAAACTTATTTAATTAGAGCTACTGATGATTCATTAGAGCTGATTTGCTGATATCACATCAGTTGGTTTAAATGCAGTGTTAATAAAACACCCTGAGATCCAGATCAGGAATTCTTTGGTTTTTATCCAGTCAGAAGATCAACGTTGATGAATTTTAGCCAAATCATAATATGTGACTTCTGACCAAGAAACAACACAACACACAAGAAACAACACAACACACAAGACACAACACAACACACAAGACACAACACAACACACAAGACACAACACAACACACAAGACACAACACAACACACAAGACACAACACAACACACAAGACACAACACAACACACAAGACACAACACAACACACAACACACCACACAATACACAACACAACACACAAGACACAACACAACACACAATACACAACACAACACACAATACACAACACAACACCAAGACACAAAACAACACACAAGAAACAACACAACACCAATACACAACACAACACAAATAAACAACACAACACACAATACACAACACAACACACAATACACAACACAACACAAATACACAATAACAACAGACACAACAACACAAGACACCACACAACACACAATACACACCACAACCACACAAGAACACACAACACACAAGACCCACACAACACACAATCAAACAACACACACAATCACACAACACAACACACAATACACACCACACACACACTAAACTAACACACACACAAACACAACCACACCACAATACACAAACAACACCACAATACACAACACCACCACACTAAACACACAACCCACAACTACACACACAACACACAAGAAACAACACAACACACAAGACACAAAACAACACACAACACAACACTATACAAAACCACAACACAACATTATACACTAAACCACACCACACTAAACCACACCACACTAAACCACAACACACAAAACCACACCACACAAAACCACACCACACAACCCCACCACACCACACCACACAAACCCACACCCAACCACACCCACACAAACCACACACACACTAACCACACCCACAAACCACACCACACTAAACCCGCACACACAC
>NC_062534.1:860935-862560 GCF_022655615.1 Tachysurus fulvidraco
AAAAAAGGACGTTTTTTTACAAATGATATTATTATTATTATTAGTTATTAATTATATCACTCAGTGAATGCTGTTGTGAAATACTCCTATGCATCCCGCTGACTAAGGTAGAAGTGTTGCGGGGGTAACTCGCAAAAGCGCAGGCGGATACGGTATAGGGTGATTCTGGCTTGTAGTTGAACTTGTCCATTTAATGAGATCACGTCCGTCGCCTTGTTTTTTTTGTCCTTCGAAACACGTTCATGAATAAATGGGCGGAAACGGTAGCTGGGGAAAAAAAAATGAATGACTGAGAAAAATGGTAAACTCAGATAGAAAACGGTGGTTGTGAATGACAACAAAAGACACAAGAAATCTTTGCCAAGTCGCACTTTCCTGAGCGCCGCGCTGTTCCCCGTGCACGCCGATGCTGTTTCCATGAACAACACTCCCGTGATATTTTATCCCCCGTTCGCCTGTTCAAATGGCATTCTTTCGTCTTTCTACGAATGCTGATAAATGCGAGACAGCACGTGTAAGTGCTGAGTTATTAAGGTGTTTCGTAGAGTCATGTAAATAACCACACAATATTATTTCACACAAGTCTATAGAACTGATAGATGACTGAACAGATCTATACAGCTCATATCAACATAATGTACACTGCATCAGAATCCTACAGTATGTCTCCAGTATATCTTATGTAGCAGAATGTGTACACAAAGAATCAGAGGGCTGTGTGAATGTAGTGTGATGATTTTGTGTGTGTTGTGTGTTGTTGTGTGATGTAGTGTGATGGTGATGTGTTGATGTTGTGTGATGTTTCATGTGTCTATACTGTGTGATCATTTGTCGTGCGTGTGTTGGATATAGATGCTGACTGATGTGTGCATGCCACCTATATTGCCTGTATGTCACTTCGTCTGATCTGTGTTGTATATTAGATGTGTAATGTCTAGTTGTGTCCATTTATGTTGTATGTTCGTCTGCCTGTATGTTTTATATATGTGGTGATGTCTGTAGTGTGGACATCATGTATTGCTGATTGTGTGGGTGACATGATATTAGAGGTGTTATGTGTGACGTAGGTGAGTGTGGTGTGATTGGTGATGTTGATGTGTCTGTTGTGTGATGTGTGTGATGTAGTGTGTGTCTGAGTAGTGTGCTGTATGTTGTGATGTGTGAGGTTTGATGTGATATGTAATGTGTGATGTGTGATGTTGTGTGGTGTTTGTGTAAGTCGTATTGTGATGTGTCGATGACTGTGATGATTTGCTGTGATCTGTGATGCCTCTGTATGTGATGTGCTTCAGATGTTGGTGTTGTCGTGTGATGTGTTGATGTTATGTCTGAGTGTATCTGCTATGTTGTGCTTGTTGTTTAGTTGTGTGTATGATGTCTATGTCGGGTGTGACTGTTTGTGATGTGTGAGGTGATGTGGTCACATGTGCATGTGTTATGTTGTGTGACGTTGTCCTAATGTGTGATAGTGTGATGTGTGGGATTTTGTGTGATTGTTATAATTATTGTGTTTGATCTCCGGGGGCATTATTTCCCCCTGGTAACATCTCCAGTGTTAAATTCTTCTTACAACAGAATTCCGGTTCCAGCCTCACGGTCACTCCCTTTGTGTGTGTTTAATGAGT